>NC_059670.1:13939393-14242424 GCF_905147105.1 Pieris brassicae | reverse complement strand
TTTTGAAATATTATTAATATACAACAAATTTTTAACGTATTAGTACTCAAATACAGAGGAAAATATGTGGTTTTACCATTTCAATTTCTAGTGTGAGACATGGACACTGCTTCTTAGTAAGTTTCATCTTTAAGCATTTAGCAGTTTTTAATGTTACTAGTGACTTAGATAAATTAGCTAAAACAAAAGACATTATAAAATTACACATTGTTTATTATAGTATATAATAGTAATATAAACAATTAGATAATATTTTAATGAGGTAATAAATTAATTTATAACTAAGCATGAGGCTACAATATATTGGCTATCGAATTCATTTAAGGACTATTTGGTATTGAGTTTAAATACCTGACACTATACCCAAGTAGATGTCTTTATGTTCATCATCTACTCCAACAATTTGATATTCTAAAAAAAAAGTTGATTGAGGCATTTCACACCACAACATTGGTGGAGCTGGACCGCTGTTATCTTCACTTACTATTAAATAAATTTTGTCAGGAGATAATCTAAGGATACATTCTTTGGACAATCTTGATATTGTTGAAACTATATCTGAAAAAAGATAATAAGAGCTTTGTGACTTATTGACATTGAGCTATTTCTGACTTATGATCAAGGTAATCAAGAATTATTTTCTAATAATGGAAACATATAAAACTTTTAAAAGATACATGTTTAGTTCAAAGAAATCAACAGTCAAATCCACTCACTAGTAAACTCTCGCATTGGTCCTGCGTCTATCATTACGGCTCGAAATTTCATGCTTATGTTTCCGTTTGAATTTATAGTGAAAAATTAAAATATCACAACTTCTTGATAATCCAATGTAGAGTAAAACTAAAACTTTAGTTTCTTTTTTTAAATTTTCATTTTCGCCGTTCGCGCTAAACATAGATAATCTGTGCACAGACTTACGACATGTCCTAAATCCTAATCTGTAGTAATCCATAAACATATCATAGATAGAAGTGACAAATATAATGCTAACTTTGGTCTTAAACTATTGTTTGAACCACCCATGGTTTTATCAATACTATTTAAACTAAGGATAAAAATTCTCCTGTGCGATAAGCATGTTTTTAGTATTAAATTATTATAAAATGAATTAAGGTATTATTTATTTTACGTGGGCAATAATAATATTTCATAGACAATATAGGTGCATTTCCTTTGAACATGGCGCTTCATGGAACGTCAATTCAATGATAAGTTTATTTACGGTATTATATATCTATCTCCCTTTATCGTGTATTGAATATCGTATTAGAAAGAGATAATAAATGTCCTCGTTTGATTGTAACGAATATTAACGTACGGTGAAATTTTTTGGAAAAACAAATCACTAGATTTTCGCGTGTAATGAAATTTCAATAAGTCAACACCAAATAATTTTTAACAAATAGATAGTTCGCTTAGCCTCATTTGTATATGTGTATTATGGAGGAGGATGCTAAATCTAAGTAAGTAAATGAAATAAGGCACGATCGATAACGTCACTTCATAACCACAAAATACGAAATAACTGCACTTTAAGAAGAAATTATCCCATTCACTATATGTTAAAATTAACTATACACTTTTCTGTTTTTAATTCATCACAAATAACTGGCTGAATAGCAATATTTTTAACGATTTTCTTGCATTCCAATAAAATCAAATTGTCGGTTTAACGTCTTTCTTATTCGATCTTTAAAATTTTATATTTAACGGCCCATTATTAATTTCAAATAATGATTTTGTCAACGGATATAACTGATTTTCATTGCATTCCCAATTACGTTACTCTATTTTCTTTGATTTCATAAGCTATTTATATTAACTTGCATTAAGGTGAGTTCAATGCCGTCCATGATTATGCAACAGCGAGTTCCAAGTCCTTAGACGCATTTTGTTGAGTATGATAGTGATTCGATATGCCTGTGATGTTGATAAAAGAAAGATATTTAAGATAAAACTAGGTTCAAAATTAAAACATTTACACTTATTTCGTAGTATCAATTTTTGATATGACCGGAAGTGCTAGAAAAGTTATTTGAAAATAACTAACTTACTACCAATACAAATAAATTTTATCGATATAAATTTTGTAAGGTTCTTAAAATACCTTGTACATATAGTGAGGCATTACGATTTTTAATAATGCTGCTTACATTAAAACAAATCGCTGATAAATTCGTATGTAATTTCAAATACAATGAATTGAAATTTTATGCAATTGTATTCAGTCAGCATTTTTTTATCGTGATATAAGTAAAACTAACTTTATAACTCGCGATTTTAAAATGAAAATGACCGTCATACAAAAATAAGGCAAGGTGATTTGTCTCTGTTGTTTTTGTACAAATAGAAATAAAATTGATTTAGCGATTTAAGCGCGAATGCGTCGTAACTTATTTTCGTATTATTACAATAAGCTTAATAGGATTAAATTATTATGGTTTAATGTATGGATATAAAATTAATTATTAGAAATAATATTATTTTACAAATCTGTAATGCTTTAGGATTCCTTTAGGCTTTTATCATCCATAATCTATGATTAATGAAGCACATTACCTAACATAATTTAAAGATTATAATAACAATAATAATGATTTTCCTAGTTAAAAAACATAAATCTTGTTTCTTGACAGTGGCGAGCAAGGAACAAAATCGTATCTTCAGTTTCAAATCGAGAGACTGAAAGTTTTAAAGGAAAAACTCAATAAAAGCGAAAAAGAAGATTACAATATCACCTTAAAGGAAGAACCGTGAGTACTTTGTTACGATACTATTGTTATTAAAATTAAAATGCGCTCTGTATATATTTTTTTTAATAATTGTGTATCAAGACCGAATTGCTCGATGTCTTTTCATAATCTTATACTATTCCAAATATAAATACAATTATTGCGATTCATTATTAAGTCATATATATACATCGAAATTATATTTAAATAACAGATATACAACTACAACAAAATAAATTATAATGTATTTAATACGAGGGGTGAAGCGGCCCTAACACATCAAAGGAAACGGGGAGGCAAAATAAAAGAACTGGCTGGTTTCCGTGCTTTGCCGCTTTGTTCAATGTTCAGTAGTCAGTCCGGCTCCGCGCGCGCTACGGCCGTATCCTGTCGCATCTGCGACCCCGGCCCAAATACAAAATAAGAATAAAATATTATCTATGATTATATAACTTTTTGGCGCGAAAACTATGCATAAATGTCATTTATTGACATGATTAAAAACACGTGCTAAAAGTGTCTTTTGTTATGATGTTATTAAAGTCTTCTAGGGGTGGTTTATTTCGTAACAAGTATCTTAATTAGTGTTTAAGCGATGCAATATCAAAATATTGAGGATGACGAGTTTGAATATCGGATTTTTGGTGAATCCTACAACATTCTCACGGATAATAAACCTGCCGGTCGCCGTAGAAAGTAAGTTTTATTTTGATTTCATTTGTTACGAAAGTTTTTCGATCCTTTGTAAAATATGATTTATTTTTAAAGATTAAAATTTTTCGCAACGATTCATATATATATATTTTCTAATATAGACATTGAAATGATACGGTAATATAGAAACATTTTAATATCTTTTACCCTCTCATTTTTAGTATGTAAATTATAAAGCCCATATCATACCTCTAATGACATGTACTAATATTTAAGTTTTAAGCAGTAGATCCTAGTTAATATTGCTTCCGAAAAAATAAATATACTTAGATAAATTTTCTTTTAAGTAGTGAAATCGAGTGTAAACTATTTAACGACACAGAAGGGTCTGTGCATTTTATGGCGTTATAGAAAGTCGTCGTTAAATGGAGAGAAGAAAAACATCAATAATCCCGATTTGTAAACAAAATAACAAATTTCTTAGAAAGTTCATATACATGATGCAGACAGTCAAGTTTATTGTGGGCTAGGATAATAAAGCAACATAAGAACGTACACAGCTGCACAGTTATTTTATAATATTAGCAACTTAAAAAGTACTTTATTACTCACTTGTTGTTGTTACTGAGAGTGGGTGTAATGCTATGTAGAGTGTATCATTGTATGGAAGACAAACTAAACCAACCAAAGCCAATTGATTTCGACACTTTAGAGAGTTTGTCATTAAATCGAGGGATGTTACATGGAGTCTACACTATATTTATAATAAGTTCTATCATATTAGGATTGGATTATTGCTAGCAAGTTACGAGTACTGCTAAAGTATTTGTTACTAACAAGACTATAGTGTTAGCAAATTAGACATTATTTGTAAGTACACATATAGTGTTTCATTTCTATCAAAACAATAACTTGGGTTGGAAAGTACAAGGTTGGGTTAGGGTTGGCTAATCTCCTTAATATAAGAAAACTATATACTGTCAATATTATGGCACCCTGTTTTTATATATGCCATTTTACATGTAAAAGTATGAATGTTTTGTTTAAAAATACATATTTAGTTTTGCAATTTTATTTATCATCATGTTATGTTGTTGATAACATACTACAGTGAACAATTTTGTTTAATTTTTTCCTGTCAGCATGTATTTGCTGTTACATAAAACATAAAAAGGCAGCTTCAATTCTGTTATTAGTTATAAAACAAACTTTATATATATATAGAATGTTGTTTAACTTTAACTTTTGCTTAAAGTATTTTTTCCGACTACTTTCTCAATTATTTTATATTATAGTTGTCAATAAATATAATTTACGTTAGAATGATTGATTTCCTAATAATTATATTGTGGATGTAAGACAAAACCTATTGTAATACAATGTATTGTTTATTTAAAGATATAGGCTTATCTATTTTACAATGTTTTAAAGAAGAATGTTTTTTGAAAAGAGTTTTAGGTTATTTCATAGCCATCCTGATTATTTTCTAACACACAATGAATTGACCCAACATCTCAATGATGTGTGTCATAATGAAGTAGTTAAGATGATGATTGCTTATTATACAGAACCATGTGCAAGTACATATAGATTTTATTTATACTTTTGTTATCAGTAGCCACATGCAATGTGTTATACATAGAAACAAAACTAAAAAGACCCCTCATTGTGGTTACATGAGTGAATTCCATTGTAATCGCTATTGCTCTAGGTTAAAGTATTTATTCATACTTATAAATATAATACTGATACATTATTATGAATTAGTATTATGAATAAATACAATAAATTGGATACTTTATTGTGATAGCTAAAACTATACATTTATATATTCTTAAATAAGACATTTTATTCTTATGTTAAAATAGCATGCTTCTCCACAAACTCATAACCTCTCTGTATTAAGGCAAATGAGCTGAAAACTACATACATACATAAAACTACATCATGGCCTCACATTTTTTTATATAAACATTCCAGTTTTATACTCTTGTTATCTGCTTCAATAAATACTAATTGACATACACTTCCAAAATCGCAAAACCTGAGCCGGAATTGTCATATAACCGGTTCGAAACATGATAAAAATAACCCTGATAAATGGTGTTCATACCGTATGCCCGTTATGTGAACCCCAAGTCTCTTCAGACCTCTAGAGTCTAAGACTTAGGATTCTCCTTAAACTCGAGTGAGACACGATTAAGGGTCCACACTAAGTAGTAAGTATGACTCACGTAATTAAAAGTATTGCATTTGGCATGCGGGAAGTATGGTAGTGCTAAGTTTCGACTATACGTCAAACCATTAGACTGGCTGTTCATATTACAAATCTGTTTATGCGTTTATACTATTAATATTAATGTCGCGCATACTTGTTGCTGATATCCGGAGTCTATATCAAAAAAACCAGTCGTAATTATGACTCGTAGATTATGCCATAGAGATTTACCCGGGTGGTTGGTACGAAACTTAATTTCCTCGTTCAAATTTTGGTAATAGTTTCACACTTTAAGGCCATAAACTTGAAAGAAAACAGCGTGCTTACCTGTGAAATGAACAATTTAAAAATCGTCGGTAGCGAAGACATAGTCTAGCTTTTAATATTCATAACCATGAAAGTTGTAAATTTTAGACAGCTTCTTCGTTCTGTATCAACAAAAATTGCTCTTTTTTATATATTTTCTTTGGCTTCCCGGCTATATTGTCGTCGTATTAAATAACTCATATGCGTATAGATATCATTCAAAAAACGTATTTTAGTACTATTTATTTCTCTTAACAACTTTTTGTATTGTATTTGTTTATTGTGTCTTAAGATTTGTTCAACATTATTTCTTACAGTTAAATTAGTCTATTGAAAATGTTCACAATGTTAAATTATTTATTTCTGAATTCTATGAGTCGCTAATAACCATTTGCCATTACGAATCGTAGACCTACCCATCAAATTTGAATAAGCGCCGGCCTTCAACTCTTATCCTGCGTGCTTACCGAAACCTTGAATCTTAGCAAGGTCTCACGTACCGAAGGTACCTTTAAGGTTTTTGCTTAAAGTAACATGTTTTCGTGTTCGAGATTAGTATTTATTTTAGGCGAGTGATACGTATTTAAATACTTCTACATATAAACATAAAGTCAGGAAATTTCCAAAATGTTTAGATTAATCCTGTCTCTGATAGACGTAATTCCTTTATATCCGTTTTAGAAGTCATAGAAATAATATTGAAAGTATGCACTTACCAACTTTTTTTGCGAACTACCGAACTACGAGTTACTAATAAAAATAATACCACTGGTGATTTTAACATAATAGAAGATTCTTGAACTAATAGAATTCCTGATGAACGAGATAATACATACGATAGTGATATGTTTTCGTGTTTGAAATTAGTACTTGGTTTAAGCGAGTGATGCAAATTTATATAAAACTTTTATATATCAATAAGATATATATACAGATCTGTAAAATATACATAAGATGCTTAGATTTATTATGTATCTAATAGATGTAAGTAATTCGTTTATATCTGTTTCAGAAGACATAGTAATAATACTGAAAATATGTAACTACCCACCTTTTTAGCGAAAGTTGTCTACCCAAAATTATAATAAAAATAATCAAAAATAACAGGTGATTTTAACAGAATATGCAGCTTCTAAGAGTCTTCTTAAATAAATATCTCTATAAATATCTGTATAAAATTGATAAAATACATACAATAGAGATTTTAATTATTGTTCTTTTATTGCCTCAATTAATATTGAAGTAGCGGGACAAAAAATGATGTCGCAAACAGAATTTATTAATGTTACGGCATTATGAAGTCATGCCCAAGATCGGCATAATTTTAAGCCACCTTGTTAAGCTATTTCAACATTTCCGGTCATGAAAACGAGTTATCACGTTATTTATTGAAACTCATTGATCTTCGTTAAATAGGAAAATATGAATGGAAATTCCAAATTTGTTATATCCGTCTCTAAAACATGTTTATTTGTTGAATCTTATTCGCCATTTTGTAAAAAAATTACAAACACATTACGGAAACATTTTGCGAAACTAAAAAACTTTAATTAGCATTACGTATTCCCATATTATTACCGTAAAATGTCTTCATGTGAACATGTAGGTTGACCCCTTCCTAGGGGTAAACGACCATTGACTGAGGGTGGCTCCCCCGAAGGCACAATAATTACTTCACGTGCATCTGCAGATGTCAGACAAGGTGTAAGCCAGTGATGACCTTTGCTTATCGATAAAATATTATTATTTAAATGCATTAGAATATCTATTGCAATAACATCGTTCAAATAATCTAAATACTCATACAGAGCTTCTTGCTAAATTTTCCTTTTAATCATATGTCTACGTATCATCTCCTACTTATGCTCCAGTGAATAGGCTCGTTCTTACAATTTACTAACAATCTTCCTACTTATCGTAATATTGTGTTACTAGTTTGATATGTTCTAATATAATTGATGTATGTAAAAATTAGTGACATATATTATTGTATCTTTGAAGCATACACGTTGTTTTGGTACTCAATAAATGAAATTATGTCCGTCTAAATCGGTCATTGCGTTGCCAATGGCGGCATTTTACGAACTATATTAAAAGTACTGTATATATTAGTGTTGCTTAGAACTTTTTAATTAAAAGGCCAAATGTCAGAGATAAGAATTGATAACACTTTTACATAGTGTTAGAATCCGGGTTGACAAAATGTGTTTTATTTGACGTAGGATTTTCTGAAGTTCTAGAAAACTTATCTACATAGTAATAATAATAATTACAAGCTGCCCACTGAAGTATTTCGAAACAATTTCACTTAGGGCCCTTGAAGAAAAGAGCGTACCAATTCCTAAAAGCCTGGCCACGCGAACCCTCTGGCATTGAGTGTCCATGAGCGGCGGTAAAAAAATAGAAATTTAATTCTAAAAAAGTTTGGTGCCACAGCTTTTTCGCTGTATTTGTTGAGCGAACAATGTTCTATAAGTAGCCAATGTTTGTAAAGTATCGATATCGATAAAACCATGCATGTCTAATGCAGACAAATACCGATATAATTGGGGTGACTTTAGGACGCAACTTTCACACGATGCAACTGCATAGAAATAGTCTATAATAACAGTGTTCTTTTTTCTGACTCATTTTTCCAATTAATAGGGGTCAATTTCACAATATTATGAAATTTTGCCTTGATCGAGTAGGCTCTATATATTGTTTAATAAATTTATAATCAGACTTGGATCATATGGAAATATGGTATACAGTAATCCACAGTTATGTAAAGTAAACCTGTACTATGACGTTTTTTTTATTTGGACCACAAAATTAGAACAAACATTTGATACAAATATGAAAAGCCGTCTCGTGTCCACATGTAGAGAGCGGCGTTCCAGCGAAATCAATAAGTCCAGAAAAACATTGAGAATACAAACAATATAGAAAAATAAAAAGAAATTAAGTTATTTGAATCAAGAATTGAATTATCGGTACTGTGTCCTAATTTACGAATCGACACTTACGGGTGTATCCTAAAGGGGCAAAGAAAATCGAATCTAGCAAGAGCTGTTAAACTTCTTCTGTAAGAAGTCTTTCAGAAAGACGAGATTATTGCTTCAGATAAGAATTAGAATATGGAAAAGGATATGGCAAAATTATGGATGACGACATAAAGGAAATAGTGCTAAAACTCGTTGAAGAATCTCAACCTAAGACACATCAAAACATACATTCAAAAATAATAGTCTAAGCGTGTGATGGATGTTTAGTTTCGTTTTGGTCCAAATAGAAAACTGTTTGATATCATTTAGTTAAAGGCCGCTAACTCACCGGTATGCAATGTCGACGTCGCTCTACGTATCCATGCAGTTTGTATTTCATTTTGAATAATATTTTAGGCTTATGATGGACAAGAAATGCCAGGAATCTTTTGAAGTCGAAATTATTTTGACGAATCAAATTCGCTACGTACCTGAATACATCTTGTATTAAAAAAAAACCTCCCCGTTATGTCCACGTGGTACAATTCAATGCCAGCTGTTTCAAAGAAGTAACACTTACAAAGAAATTGGGGTAACTAAAAAGTCTTGTCTAGCTTTTTTGTTCTTTAAAGAGATGAATAAGAAACATGGGCTGTTCGCAATATGTCAAAGTTCATAGTTTTTCTGAAATTATTGATCCTTGAACGTAGGGAGGGTCGGAAACTGATGTGGCCTTGGGGTTTGCTAAAGTCGGGTGTCGTTATGTCGATTTAAAACTGACAGTCATTCAATAGCTTAAAATACATTCAATTTGTCGTGATATTGGGAAATTAACGAAATAGTAAAATTTTCTCTGTAACAATACTTATTTCCAAAGTTATTTGGCAATTAAGTAATTATATATGAGCATATATTTATTAACACTTCGTTGCAGTAATACAGACATACAGTACAATACAAATAATTAAATAAATAGGAAGGCAACTGGCGGCCTCATCGCTTTCGAGCGATCTCTTCCAGACGACCACAAAAAGTAAAGTTAGTTACAGTGAGCGCAAGAAATGCACTACATAAGGGACCATTCAAGTATTACGTCACGCAATTTTTGGAAATTTTTGACCCCCCTCCCCCATAAAACGCGCCGTAACGTTTTCTGTATCCCATAGTAAAACGTTTCGTGATCACCCAGTAGTGACCTTTTTACAGAAAATTTACCATTATGTGGTGTAAAGTACTGGAAAGTAGAAAATAATAATAACAATAATGCGTACAACTTTTATAAGATGGACCCCCCCCTCCAAATTCGTTACGTAATACTTGAACGCTCCCTAAGACAAAGTTACTTGGACAAAACTTATGGAACAAAGCAAAGTAACTTAACTCCCATTATTAAAGCATAGCGATCCCCTAATCCCCTACCTTAATTAAGGTAGGCTCGAATAGCTTTCTAGGAAACCTTTCGTGTCAACAGCCTTAACAAAGAACGGGTTTAAAAGCCTGGATGCAAAATCGTCTAACCACATAGATAAAATGCCAAGTCTAAGATGCGGGCCTTTAAGTGTTTGGTCATTAAGGAAACCCCCATATTCTTTGTATTTTATTATCTACATGAATTTCCGTTCGGCATATGGTCCAATCGATTTTAAGGCTTGTCAAATTGTAGGGGAAATAGGAAAGGGAAATTGTGTAAACAACTGTTCTTTGTGTAAACCAATTATGTTTAAATTTCTTTCAAATACAATACAATAATTGAATTATGGTTTTATGACGGGTGTTCTGTCAAATTGTAACTACTTGTGATACCGGTGAACGTAAACCTTACGTACTAAATATAATAAAATATTTTGATTTATTTTATTTTAACACTTGCATTACATATTTAGTACAACATAAATTATAAAAGGCAAGCGATGAAGCCACCAAGGCATCACGTCCAGGCGATCGTAGTAAGGAAAAATAAATACAAAGGGTAAAGTGTAAAAGTGTATAAATAAAAAAATATATACAGATAACAATGTAAACTTATAAAATTACAAAACCAAAATAAAAATAAAAACTAAAAGCGTATCATAGTCATGAATCACAATGCTGTGTTCAAAAATAAAAATAATATATTTACAATTCCAAAAAATGATAATTAGTCACGATGCTAAAAGGCAAAAAATTATATTAAGATACAACTACAGATCATAATATTAAAAACAATACCGCCCCGTTTCAGTCGGATTATGTACTCCTCAACGAATGAATACATTATTAATTAATTAATAATAAAATGTTGTTTAAACGTTTAGGCACCAACAACCGTGTCGGCCATATTGCACGGTGTTTAATGCTTGAAGGGATGCGTGGGAATATATGGACAACGAAATGACCTAATTATGCAGATTCATTAAATTACTATGGTAGATAAAAATACAATTTTATAACCCAAGTAATTACTTCACACCTGTTATGTGCTGTAATTATTTTGATTTTAAATAAATACATTTTGGTGTTATATTGCGCTTCCTTTTAAAGAGGTCAATTTATCAATAAATGTGATTTAATTAAACTATATTGGAATAGTAAAATATTGACTATTCCAAACAGTCGTTCAGTCTTACTGTCTTAAGGCGCCTTTTTTGTTTCAGATATAGCTTATGTATTGCACATCAATACTTACGTTAATGTTGTATATGTGTGTAAAATTTGTTGTCATATTTTCTTGTATAATTTTATGCATGTACGTAGTTTTAGAACTTATAAATAAATAAACTTTATAATAAATAACTTTAATATAAGAATTTTTCCTAAAACTTTGATTTTGTTCTCTTGGGCAAATAATTATCGCAAAACAACGAGGAAATGCTGCCAGAATTAAAGATACACTGCCACAAGGATCAAACTTTTTAAAATGGTTTTTTTTTTATATTTATAAATGTTTAATTAGTATTACTACGTTAAGAATATTGTATATTGTATTTAAGTATTAAAATACAATAATTCATTATACAGCTAAACGTACTTGAAATGGTATGTTAGATAAATGTCTTAGGGGTTGATAAAATTGCGTAACAGTTAAAAAAAACATTAATTGCAATTTATTGACCGTAAAGGATTCAATGAGGGCTTTTACGAACTAATATTAAAACTTGAAGTTCCCACGAGCCGTAAGGGGCTTGTATTTGTGGACAATAGGACAAGTTTGGTGCGTGTACAAATTTCGGTACGGATGGGATGAGTTCCCATAGTGTATTGAACTTTTGAATTTTGATTGACAATTTTGATTGCTTCTTTGATCGAGAATAAATTGAAGAAAATCGCACTATATCATAGACGTCATATTTTTTTACCCATATAGCATTTTAAACAAACGTTCAGAAGTATTTTTCCAAGCTAAGCAAGAATTTGTCATATCGATAACCAGGCTTCCATTCCATAGCAAAGTCCTACTGAGTCATAACAAAAAAGTTAACTAGATTACTACTCAAATAAAGTAACTGAAAAACTGAAAAAAATATGATACGAGCACATAGATTTCAGCTGTTAAGTAAAGTTACTATTAATATTATAATATTGCTTAATGCAGCTTTCGTCTGAGGAGGTCACAATAAAAGCCTATTAGGTATTATCATTTTACCCACACCTCTTGTAACCAAAAAGGTTTTAGTTGCATTATTTATCCTAAGCCACAGTCTTCATAGACGCGGCCATAAAACAATTGAAGTTATTTAATTAAAAATCGTGTTTCTATTTGTTTACCACTGAAGTGTGAAATTTATATGAATCTTAAAAGAAATGGTACCATTAGCATAGTCTTTGTTAAAACCTGCTTAATGGTTTAATTTTATGTTAGGGGAGAGATTTGAAAAGTTTGAATGCATTTGTAAAGTGCATTGGCCTTTCAATAGGCCAGTCGGGTTTGTTTTGACGAATTTTATTCTTGTACTCCAGAGGGCTATGATTGATAAAGACACTAGAATGTAATGTATAGTAGACACTTGGCTATAGTAATAATAAACACTTATAACGACTTAAAGCTTTTGGAGTTCATAGACAAGCCGTTTCTATTCATAAATTTATTTACTAATATTTACTTTAGGTTATTAATACATTTTTTTAGTTACGTCAGTCAGGGAGTAATGTTGCATAAACAATTAAATCATAAAAAAATTAAAATTTCAAATTTATATCAGTTTTATTTTGCTATTAGATATATTGTATATTTGTTATTAGAAACCTTTTGTAATGTAACTCAGTTATAAGCACCGCATTAACTGGAATAGTTCTACGGGATAAGGAGCGGAAATTGTTGGGATCTAGTTGATAAACGTCTGTAGCTTTTTCCTTAATAGCATACCTAGACTTAACATAAACTATGTGTGTAAACTTCATAATGGGTTATAATGCAGAAATATTTTGCGTAGTTTATTATCCTCTTGTATTAACCCACTTAATACAATTAACCCCGGATACCGATCCAAGGTTACGGTCAAATAAAAATAAACATGTGCTTAATAAAATCATTAGCTTTAAGGCGTCATAAATTTTTATTTTTTAATGATTTATCATTAAAGTAATGTACATATTTTTTTGTAAACTGGGAAAGTATCAATTAAAAGCTTAAGTAACCTTTTAGATTGATATAATTCATCTTCTCATACATTCTCAACAAAATACGTAGTTCCAACATACAAATATTACAGGATTTACAATATTCTTAACCTACATAGTAATAATTGTAATAAATTTAGAAATAGTAAGCTCTCAAAAATAATAGTACATAAACGTATTAATTTTTTTTAGGAATCCTCGAAAATGCATTTTGTTTTGAAACGTAGAAAATCAAACCCCTCCCCCGTATAGTGCTTACGCAATACTTGAACCGTCCCTTAGCTACATTTCACATAGTTATACTTAGTTAATGAAAAATTTGACAAGCTAAACATGGCTATCATATTTATATGCTTAAAGCATGAAGCGTTATCGAGCAGCTGCACAATCAACATGGTATTGTGTGGGGGTCGCAGATGTTGCGACGCGTGTATTCCCGTACATATTGTGTTCTATTTACAGATATTGCATTGATCGAATTTTGATAGTATTTTGCGAATTGATTAAAATGTAGATACGTTGCAATTATTTCGATGCTTTTTTTTAGATTTTATTGAAATTCTAAGTACAGTATTTATTAAACAGACTGATTTCGTTATAGTGGACAGATAATAGATAATATTGATATATTAGAAGATATATATGAGTAAACTTGACCGGCTTCTCATAAATTGATTTACTGTTTAGAAAGGACCACCATTGTCTTTTTGATGATTTATAGTTCTGTTTAAAGTCGTAAAATGTATACGAATATATTATTTGGTTAACTAATATGTAACGCATCCGTTGTAGTAGCAATGCGACCATTTTGTTTTTTTGTCAATAAATTAGCTAACTATCAAAAAACATTCACACCTTTTAAGCTCCCAATTCTAACCATTCGTAATCTTGATAATTTCCGATCAATATCGATGTCGACACGTGGACACCAGTTGGTGTATCACCTGCGCATCATGACTGAACTCGGGGTTGCATTCTTAGGTTATATAGTATACTAGCAGTCATTGACTGGGTTAGTCTGATTGTGTGAAATTTCACATGGCAAAACAATATATAATCTCAATTAGAACTTTAGAAGTTAAACAACTTACTGACGGCTTGGGATGACAACACCTTACAGTGTTTAGTGAAGATATAAGAATATTTTTAAATATACATATATCATGTATTTTCAATAAAATATACAAAATTAAATAAATGCTCCTTGTGATTGAGCCATTCTAAGCTGTAAGCTTCTAAGTATACGTAATATGTGTTTTCATTAAAGAAATATTTGTTATAAATTGATAAACAAGTATAAAAGTGCCGTCGTACTGATTTAAATATTGCGGGTAGGAGCGATTTTTCAATAACTCTCAATTAAAGAGCGGATCTCGTATATTTCATGACGAAATAGCGATAATATGATAATGTACCAATTTAGAGGCGCTTATGTCGAACGATGACCTTATTGGGGCCCGAGCTTTGCTGACATAGATCATAAATTGAATTACATGACATCACTGCCAATTTGGGTGGCCTAGTATTGATAACACATATGTCATTTATCTTCTAAAATTTCAACACAAAGTACCATTCTATTCCCACGTTCAAAACACAGTCCGTTACGTAGCTTAGGTTAATTGATGAGTTAAGCAAATTTGTACTCGGTTCCTGGTTCAGTTTACTTGATTAGTCTCGAAGAAAAAAAAGGTCATTCCTGAACTGCCTCCACAACCAGAACTACAGAACTATGGAGATACAAAAACTCATTACAGTCACTCAGTGTCGAAGAAATGTTATCTGTGTAGCGATACAGATGTTTGTCTATGATTCTGTTATGTTCACTGAAATGTTGAATCGTCTCTCAATGAGTTCTAGTACAAAGTTTTAATGGGCTTGAGCTTCGTATTTCAAGTCGTTCCGATGAGTTGTTTCGCTTTTATATAACGAACAGTAAAATAAATAATTTGTTATGTCTTTTTGTAGTTTTTTAATAGTCGTACATGAACAAAACATTCCTTTGCTTTTGATCAATAAGAAATAGCAAATACTTCACAATATTTACCAGAACAAATAACAAAAGAAATTCATTAGGGCTTTCACTAGACACCTTTCGCGCGTGCTATAATTATTAAGGAGGGTAGGAAGTGGGGAAAAAAGTAAAAAACACACGAGGTACAGAAATGTCAGGCCATGTGCGCGGGAGTCATTGTGCGCGAGACATTAATCTTAGGGGTAATGCCCAGGTGAACAACCCTCGGACCTTTGTTATATAATAATATAGTTTTTTATCGTACGAAAGCTGGTAGCGGTCAACGTCTTGCGCTTTTGTGATTGATGTAATTTATTATATTTCACACTGCATGTCTTGAATAATTTACTTACACGGAAAGTAATAATTTTATCTAATGGATAAATTTAGTTTTGGTTAAATTATTTTTTATAGAACAGGGCGTAAAAAGGCAGATGGTGATTAATACCACAGCCCTTACACGATCTGTGCGACAAGGCTTCGTTGAATGAAAGTAGTATTGTGGATGATAATAGATAATTTATTACAGTTTCTGATATATAGCTAAATAACTCCTTTCAACTGTTTTATCGTTTTGGTAAAGAAGCCTATTTATAGGATATATAACATAGTGGTCGCTTGCTTATGGTCTCGCTAATTACATAGTGAGGCAAAGGAGGTATTTCTGATGAATTGTAGATAGTAAGTAAATTCAAACAAAATTTCCCTTAATCAATTGTAAATGTGTTTCAATTCCAGTTTAACTATTTAAAAATCGGGTATGAAATCGTTTAGGGTTTGTATCGTTGCATGATTTAATTAAAATTGCTGATCTACTATAAAATCATTAAACTAATACATGATTCTGAGTATACCTTAGACGTCTATTTGAACATAAAAAAACATTGGTAAATATTGATTTTACGTTATGATATATTCAGTTTACGTTAGTAATAATAAGAAATGGTTGTTTTATTATAAATTATAAATTTCAACTGCTTTAGGGCAGTATACGGCAATGAGCCAAATACGCGATGTTAATCAAAGAACATCTGTCCCTTTATACCTCACCCTACTTTTATTACAGGCCTAATGTCCTTTTTGAATTAAAAAATGCTTCAGTTGCCCTTAAAGGCAACAGTAATGACGTCATATCTAAGGAGACATAATCCGAAGATATAAAAGGTGTATGAATAAAGAAAGAAACCCAATGCGAACTATGAATATTATTGTATATATGTCGCAGCCAACTTAATAAGCAGTTTAACAGGCTAGCCTTTTAAATAAACAGCGCGGTTTAACTAGCGGCCTGATATATTCTGCCGTAGCGTTTGTAACAACATTTAATAAACTCGCTGGCTATAGGTCCTTCGTACGATAGTGTGACAATGTGGAAGAAATAAAAAACATGAAGCATGTGATATAAAAAAAAGAAATTCTTTAAAAATCCTGCAAAGGTAAACTATATACGCTATTCTATTAATTGTATAATTCAGAGAATATTATACAATAAACAGAATAAAGAATAATTACGAAAATCAAAACAAACTTACCTGGATGCTGTTCGTCATATTCAACAAGTTTTCAATCGAAATTCTCTGTAAAAATTAAATTGCTCGAGCCAGACACATCTTAATTCATATTATTATTGTAACTACACACTTACATTGTATCAATAAACTTTGGAAAACAATTAAAGTTTTCTTTGGCATATGTCGTATATTGACAGTTTGAAGAGTTTTGACGCTAGCCGCTAGATGGTAAGTGGAACTAAATTTAAATTAACAGTTAATAGGCTAAGCAAGTAATGAAACGTCATAGATCCAAGTACTTTGCATAGTTGTGCCAATATTTTAAGGCCGCTAGTTAAACGGCGCTGTTTAGTTTAGAGGCTGTTAATTGACCGGCTAATTAAGCTACACGACATATATGCTATATAGTATATAACTATTGGCACTCAATTGTTGTGCTGAAGATAGAAGGTTTTGCACGGCTAATAAATGTGTAAAATAAATATTGTAACATCCCCTTGTAGTGACGAAAAGGTAGATTTTTATACAGATACTACGAAACTCCTTCGTTTCGACTTAATGTTGTTTTTACCTAGCCTACCTTTTAAGTAGAGCATACCAACATATGGTGAATTTTTATGTAACCCATAGACTGATCGCTTTTAAGTTTTGAGCTTAGTTATTTTGCGATTCATTTTTATTTATACGTAGAATACTATCAAATTCATGGAATATGCCGTGGAGTATTTATCGCGTTGTGTATTCCCGTTATCATTAAACTCAATCAAGTACAAAATATTGACTTTAATCACGCAAAATTTAGAAACTAATAAAAAAAATACAAATACATACTTTTTCCTACATATCTTTGCCTCAACCACATGATTCTAAACTTAACATAAACAAAGCTGTCATATCCGAAAATAGTTCAATTCGAGACATTTGTTTTGAAGTGTATGGCAAAAACGATGTGTTTAATGTGTCATCGATGGCATATGGCGTATGGAGGAACAAAAACCGGGATCCCACGATTTATATACATGTCGGAAATAGTTCTAGGGTTTCGGTTCTCACCTTTCGACCACGCAAGATTCTTCTTATTAACATGTCATATTAAATATATGAAGCTTAGTATAAAGACTGTATTCTGAATTGCTAAATGTATATTGAATCTATGTTAAACTTAAGAAAATCTTATCATAACAGTTTTGCCGTGTATTCGCCTCTCACAGTCCAGCGTCAATAAGCTGTCATTCCCCGCCTACTCTCGCAGCTTTACAGTTTTCTCGACTCAACGGAGAGCGAGCGTATTTGTTAAGCGTATGAATATATTTTGATTTGTAGATGTACTTAAAAAACATTAATGGTAGCAAAAGGTTTTAGGTTCTTGTAAAAATAACTTATCTGTATAGTTTTAATATTTGGCTTTCAATAAATAAATAACAAATGTTTGCTAACGCCGACCACCTCTATGTTCAATATTTAAGATAGCGATAATAATTTATCTAACCTAGGCTTAATAGACACTAATTCGTGAGAAGATTTCAGTGTCTATTTACGTGGTTCCCATGCGTTTGTTTTTACTTGTATTGTGGACCTGTTTCTACCCTCTTAGATTAGTTTTATCATAGACGCCAGGTGCTAGTAACATTTGGTAGCTGAGATCAAAGGTGCTTTTGTAGCGTGTGCCTTGAAATCATTAGTTTGTGTACAGGTGTGCTTTAACCATTTAACCAAAATGGTTGTTAATGTTATCTTAGAGTTTTTCATGTAGTTTTGAGACAAATTGAATTTTACTTCTGGACTTCATGGAATCTATATTTTATATGAAATTTAGGAAAGCAATCCTTTTTTTAAACTGAAGTATTTCCGAAACAATTCCACTGGTAACACTTAACATCGGGTGAGCTTTTTGCCCGTTTACCTCCTATTACATCAAAAAAATTGATGAATTAAATTGACCAATGTAATGTAAAATGAAATATTTAACAAATTATCTATTAACTTACCCAAGTGTTACTCGACTGTCTTTAAACAATTAATTAACTTCTATATATAAAAAAATATTAGAATTCGGCTTTCGACTTTAATTAATCAACAATAAGCAAACACCCTTATGAGAATAAATTAATCTTTACATATATAATATTTTGGAATATAATAAAATGTTTGCGATCTTCGTCTTGCATAATTCGACATTGTTGAATAGTTTTGCGTATAATCCCTGCATAGACAGTGACCAAACAAAATAGCTCTCACGGTTTTTAACGCACCTGAGAAGAGTTGAATAGAGCTTTTACTTTGTATATAATAGGGAAGCTTTTGAAAAACTATGCAAGATTTATTAGTTTTTGTTTGACCAAATGCATTGCCTAAAACAGGCCTTTTATATTTGACTTTAACATACTTAAGCAATTAAAAAGCTCGCTTTCATGTTAAAGTCCAGCAATATACAAAACGAAACAAAGACGGTCAAATTATATTTATAGTAGACAGTGTTGTAATTATCAATTTGCATTAGCAGTAATCGCTTAGTGGCTTAAGCATGGGAGCTTTTATCTCTGAGCTTTAAAATTCGATCCCCGGCTAGAAGCAATGGAATTTTTATGTACGTGTTTAACTCTTGTACTGTGAAAAGGTTGTGAAGAAAACAGCATCTTAAGAAAAGCCAATTATTTATTGCCTATTAGATAAAACCAAAGATCACTATACAGAAATGTAAGTCCTAAATGAAAAGGTTGTAGCGCCACTGGTTTTTTAATTTAATTTAGAAATTGAACCCCATTTGGGTATAACCTCCTCCATAACAGTACGAAAGGCATTTTATAAAAACAACACAAATGTTTACTGTAGTATGACTACGTTTGTTATGACTATAGCAATAAGGAACATGTTCTGCGGGAAGCAAATACAAAAATTAGAATGACGTAATATGCGATGACTATTCTACGTTTAGCAAGAAAATTCCCAATTCTGGAACCTCAATGTTGGGCTACAAGGCCTGCTTAAATATCAAAGATTTTTTTCTCCCATTAAGTCAGTATTTTTCATTGTCGTTATAAAAGCAGTAGATAGAAACAAATTAGTACATATAATTGTAATACGAGTTTTCTTATGAATAACGATTTTATGTTATAATCCAATACGTTATTGACGTACGGGCTTCAAGTCTAACGCTATGTCAACTTTGAACGTCACTACAAATTTGTAGTTGTAGCAAAGTATTGTATTATATACTGTGTTGTATATATACTTTCCCTGCTAAATGGCTTAACTTTAAAAATAAATTTCGATATAGCCACCCAGTCTCCCACAGAATAATTACTTCCACGCCATTGAACGTATATTGTTACCCGAGACCTCATAAGTAAATCCGGTGTCGTGTTATCAGTGTGGTCTGTTTATGTTTAACATGTACTTTGAATTCGTCTAGTACTTCTTGGACCCGTTCTATGAGGGTTTGTTTAAGATTTTGTGTCGTATATAGGTTTTTTAAGTAACTAGCACTGGAATTCTTGATTTGAATTTGATTTGGTCCTTAAGTGGCTGGCGAATTGAAATATGATAGGTATTATTAATACGTATTATAATTTTTCCTAGAGTCTTTTATTGACATTAAAAACTTGAAATATTTTATTCTCATGCAGTCTAGATTTCTGTGGCGTATATAAAGAAGCGTTTGTAATAGTGAAACGAGACGAAAAATGTCACAAGCTTTGTTCAATACAATCTTGAAAATAGAAATTATATTCTTCGCTGGATAGTATTGTGATAGATCCTTTATAACCTCCCACAGAGACATTCCACATATAGGCCGAGAAAAGTAATTTAACGCCGTCCTTTAAACTGGTTATTCAAGATTCCTTCACCCTAGCTTCATTAATCTATACGGATTATAATCGTATAATAACTTTGTTACGTCACTGACCCGGTTGTCTTGAGTAGGTTATCGTGGCGATCGTAATTGAAAGAACTATACAAACTCACTATAAGTACCAAATTATTAAATATTTTGTTATACTTACACATAAATGTGGTAAATTAACTAGTACGAAATATTAAAATCTGAAGTCTTTAGTAGGTAGATGGAGTTTCTATAATTGAACTTTTTTGAGACACTTCTTGCCGTGCACCTTCACTATGTGGAACCTGCCCACAGAAGTATTTCCGAACCGACTCCACTTAGGGTCCTTCAAGCGCGTATCGAAGAAAGACCAGCAATACACATGTGAGCATTCTGACGGAGTCGGTATCAATTCACATCGTTACACATATTTCACTAATCAATATTTTGCCATTATCAAAAAATAAAAAAAACAAAAGAAATTAAAAGATAATTCATTCATTCATGATATTACAGAGAATATAGAAATATTGTGTAAACGGAAGAATTACTTTTATATACGGCAACACGTAGACGACTTAAAATCTAAGGATCGTGATTTATAGAACGACAAAGCTTACAAAAGCTTTGAAACAACGCCTATAAAAGTTGCATTATAATTCACATCTATACGATAAAAGGAAATATACGCAAAATTTCTATTGCGGGGTATAACGTGGGATAACATTACTAATTATATTTACGGTAAAGCAAAAACACATTCTTAGAAGCTATTGTTAAATAATTATACGATGTTATTTGTCCTTATAATCCTGGGAACGGAAACTAGTCAGCTAGAAATAGAATTCCGTACCAGTTTGCACATGAACTAATCGTTTTCAACCATTGATTATGACAATTGCATTCTAGGTGTTTTTTCCTGGGCCTGCGTTTGAGTTTTCTTTCGTTTCTTACATACCTCATGATTAGTCATAAACATGAATTTCTTGGATAAGACTATTTTTGGTGGTAAACAGCCACCCCAACGTTGTACTTCTACTTCTGTAGCCCACGGAATAATTTGTAGAAGTCGACTTTATTAGAAATCGGATACTATATCCGATTATGACACTCTTAAAACATCTGTACATGTCCTTACTAACCCAATTCAATTAATTAAATTCGGAGATAATTATCCAAATAACATTATTTTTCTCAATTTCGTCAGTTCTAAAATCACAAGGCGAGAAAATACTGATACGTTTTTTGACGCCAATTTGTGGCAAGACAATTTACTTATATTCTTAATTCTTAATACATATTCTTAAAGGTTGATTGTGTTTAAAACCGGTGCTATAGTCTTGCGATATTCAACACTCTACAGTGGGGTACAATGTTCTAAAATAAAGCTTGCACATATGGAGCTCCAATGGGGCAAAGGTTTGCCTTTGTACTTATATCTTTACAAATGCTTACGTAAAAATTATGTTTTAGTTTTTCCTCTCTAAGAATTATTAACGTTAATAGAGCCATAGTAACAGGACCTAATTATAATAAGGAAGTCCCTTGGTCATTTCCACCTGCCACCCTATACAAGATTGTTGTTGCGATAAAACTGTCTCAAATTGGAGGTCATCAACAATGGGAAGTATTTATGGTACAAGTTTGATAAAGTTGGGGCTGAAGTATGTCTAATGTTTAAGCATTTTTTGCAAATAATTAGAAATCTAATGAAAAACCAATTCTTAAAAGTCGGGCTTGAAAATTGCGCGTCTTCTGGTAATGCGTGGTCGTGATCACTTAATATCAGAGCAAAAAATAAGATTTCTTCGTCGCCGAGTTGTACCAGAATTTATTAATAAAATTATTTCATTCTAGTAACACAGAGACTCTAGCTAATGTGCGTTCCAACGCTCTAACTCTGTAACTTCCAACAACAATCCCAATGATGAGTTTTTTTCGACGACAAGACGACATCAGCGCTCTTTTTATGAAACAGGGCAACATAACTTTTCATTAGATTTCTAATTCTTGGCAAAAATGCTTAAACATTATTTTAGCTACAACTTTATCAAATTTATACCATAAATACTTCCCATTATTTATGACAGTTTACTCGCGCCGCGACAGTTAAATTAGTCACTGATACTGATTAAAAAGTTAATACTATTTTTTTCTTTATACGCTATAAATTTATTGTTATTATTAAATGTCACTGTCTTAAGGAAATACATTTCCATGTAATCAAAGATCGTAATTACATAAACATAAAAGACAACTTCCTCAAGGAGGGTCCTGAGGAAGTGTCCAGTTAATACACTCATGTCCCATGTTTCCTGTTATAAGGGGGACTGTTTACACTTCAAGACTTTCATTCAAACTTGTTTTCGTAGCAGGTTTTGGACTCCGTAGGTGGCTTCCATGAAAATCTTTAATCGAACAAGCGATTTAGTGTGAGCAAAATATGTATAATAAATAGCTAGTTAAATTTGTCACATTATTACTAGCTCAGTACTTAATTAAATGACATACAATATACAATTTATCTGAATGGTGTATCTTAGAGATAGAGAGCATTATGAAAATAGATAGGTACTGTATTGTGAAGTTATAGATGTTGTGACGACTCTGCAATAACATACTTAGGTTATCTGATTAAATTTTATATCTGGCATTGCCCTGAACTTTTTGAATGGTTTCTTATCAATACACAGGAAGTTGATATACATACAGTGTTATGTAAAAAATAATTCATGTAAAATCATCTGTACTTATAATACTATTTTGTTTACTACTAGTTTTTTCGAACTTTATAATTTTTGATTCATATAACTCCGATTTTAAATATGTAACAAACAAGTCCCAAATGTAAATCAGCTGACAGTACTAAATCATCGCAAAAACGGGATTCCCGTTCCAAATTAGCGCTTCCGTCCCAGACCCCTATTTTTTGCCAAATCTGTCCCGTTTCGAAGAATGCGGAGATCAACTACCTTTGTGTTATGTGTTACAATAAGGTAAACAAATGTGTGAAAATTGGATATTTCTAGAACTCTATCTGATTAAAAATATCTAGAGAAGTGTGGGTTTGAGCGTGTTCAAAGATCATTTGTTCATGTACAAATTATGCCCAATGAACACTTTCTACGTTAAGGTATAACAGAGGGTAAGGTACGTACGTATAGAGCAATATACATACGTACCTATAGTGTATAATAATTTTCACATAATATAGGAGTCATACAGAGCTCTATGACTGATGTTCTTAAATTTTGGCTCGACATATGTCCGAGCAAAGAAGACAATGTCTTCAAAAACTTTTGTATATATGTGTGTATTATTTACACAATCTTTATGTGATAATTTATTGAAAACTAGATTAGCTGTTGCGTTTACTATCGTAAAACAAAAATCCAATTTCTAATATATGTCAGTGTGCATAAGTTTTTAGTTTGCGTGCCATTGTACTTTGTTATCAATTCGGCGTTTTTATGTATGCTTAATGTCGCCGTCCGTGGAGTGATCTGGATGATTGTGATGTCAAGAAAGTAGTATATCACAATCTTCATAAACTAATTATCGCTTACTTTCTATGTGCGTATTTAATATATCCTCGAGTGGTGATGGAAAACATCGTAAGAAACCGGCTTGCCTTAGACCCAAAAAGTAGGCGGCGTGTGTCCGGCACAGTAGATTGACGAATGATCATGAAATAGATCTGAGGCCCAGACCTAAAACGGTTGTGGCGCCACTGAATTGTTTATACTTTTACAATTATATCTTAATTGATTACTTATCGTTAGAAATATTATTTCATTCTTTTTAGTCACTTTTAATGTCGGTTCAATATTTAAGGTTATTTGACCTAAGCTACGCATATTAAATGGAAGTATTTACTTAAGCTAATGATTCTAGTAATGATTATTTCAGTGAAACATTATAATTAATATTAATTTGATTATGTAATAATATTGTAATGTGCTAAAATAATATAAGAATAGATTATGATGAGATCATAATAATGTACTATGTAAATTTCTATCTTTCAATGATGTAAGATATATTTGACGCCATTATGTGTGTAGATTGTACCTCCATAATATTTCTGTTCTTGCGAATTAATTATTATTATTAAATATATGTAAGGAATTAGACAGTCGCTGACCTATCCTACACGAAGTTCATTCTTTGTCTAAACACGTCTAACACCTGCCTGCACCTTTAACATTGCGTCACGGGTTCCCAGAGGGTTACTTATATCCGTCTCTTTCCTTCATAAGACATGTATTCGCTATCCTTATCTCCCACATCCCTTAGGGGGTTTTGTATTCGCCCTTAGTGTGTACGTGGGTGTGTGTGCGTGTTACCCACACATGTAAATTTCCATTTCTTTTATTAGTGCAGTGGTGACGTTCGGTGTGCGTGCGTCGGAGAATGGCTTTTGGCGGGAACGGGATATTTTTGTGCAATTTATATTAACTAGTCGTTATGTGGAGTGTTTAATTTGTTAGTTGTAAAGCGTGAATCGTGATGTTGTTTGTGTATGTATATGTGATTACCGATATAATGTTTTTTTTTGCTTAAATACTAAACAAACGAATGTGAGATTAGGAACAATAGATTATAGAATCTGTTAATATAAAGAACACGATGTGTTACCGTTTATTATATCAAACTAGCGGACAGAGGTCGTCCTGTACACACTTTTACAAAAAGAAGAAAATATCATCTGTAAATCTAAACTATTATCGAATTCAAACACAAAATATTCATCTTAATCAGTCCAGTCGTTTACGAGCCAGATTTGACCTTCGTTACAATTCCTTTATACTTGCTTTTTTCTTCGATGGTAATTATTACATGCATATCATAATGCCAAAATATTTATTAGTGAATCATAAAATATGTGTAACAAAATTGTCGGATTATATGTCTGTTATTATCGATTCCACAACTGTGTTTTTATATAGAGCAGCTAAGGGGGCAAAAGAGCTGAAGGCTCCCCTGATGTTAAGTGATACCGCTGCCTTTGGACACTCCATCTCAGAGGTCTCGCGAGGGCGTCCGGCCTATTAAGTACTGTGTATTGTACATTGAACTTTGCGAAATTCTTTTCCCGATTTCTATGAATGCTGTTATCAAATTTTGTATGACGTAATCGTTTCATAATTTACAAGACAGCTAAATTGTGAGACTTGGGCATGCTAATAAATGTGTCTGATTTTCTATGCAGCAATTTATATTTTTATTTCCAAGATTTATATGTATTAGTGAATAAATATCAAAGTATACTATAACATTAAGCAGCGTTGGCCTAGTGGCTTCAGTGTGCGATTCTCATCACTCAGGTCGTAGGCTCGATCCCCGGCTGTGCACCAATGGCCGTTCTATGTACGCATTTAATTAACATTCGCTCTAACGGTGAAAGAGAAAACATCGTGAGGAAACCGGCTTGCCTTAGACCCAAAGCGTTGACGGCGTGTCAGGCAGAGGAGGCTGATCACCTACTTGCATATTAGATTGACAAATGATCACGAAACAGATACAGAAATCTGAGGCCCAAACCTAAAAAGGTTATAGCGCCACTGAATTATTTTATACCATTACCATATTAAGATCTTTTTAATTAGATTCCCCATTTGCGTCAAAATAAACAAATTCATACATTAAAATAATATTTACAGAGATCACTGTGTCAAAATTGATATTAAATCCAGAATGGAACAAGTTTCTCAGCTGATGGCAAATCCTTACCTCATCGGATATACAAACCGGTATTCAAATATAAATTATAGACTCTGTGTATTTGGTAAAGCGGTTGAAATTCGAACGATGCCATTTATAAAAACCAGCTCTCTTCCTAGAATTCCTATTGTACTTTTGTGCATTGTAGGAAAGATGGCGCCAGTTTTTTGTGTGCAATGTATGAAAAAGTTGATGGCTTTAAGATTTTCCATTTATGTTAATAAGATTCGCAGTTGATTGTAAACCACCTGGGTTGTTTTTAAAATGATTCTTTACACAACAATAATAGAGCATACCGTGTATACCACCTTTGCAATTAAAGTAGATTATATACGTAATATATTAAGGAAACATACACATAGAAACATACAAAATAATAATAATAAAAAAACGAAAAATAACAAAAAAAAAATGCATTAATTATTTAATTATTATTCATAATATATTTTAATCTAAGTGGTATCGACTCCCGGTGGGAGTCTTCCCTGGAGGATACGACCACCTGTTGTTAAAACAAAGAGTATATTCCCCAAAGGCCGGCAAAGTACCGACTACAATGTCCATGGGCTCCGATGATTGCCCCTTTTGGGCGTCCAATGTTGTTTGCCCCGCTATCCTATAGTAAAAATAAAAATACCGAGTTTTTAGAGAGAAGATTTCTTTTGTAACGGGAGGCAAACTCAAATGTTTAGTGTTACCGCAGCCCATAAATTCATTGCCAGAAGACTCGCAAGTGCGTTGCCGGCCTTTTAATCTTTGAAAATTTTGATCAGCCCTTTTCTTGGAGGACCCAAAGTCGATTTGGAATTACAATGGGTAGCTGGTTCACGTAATGTTGGCGCGGCAAAACCTGCCTTAAAAACGCCTAGTTGTGGAACGACGGGCGTCGAGTTGATACGGGTGGAATTTCGTATTCTGTTGCCTAATAATTTAACCTGTTTTATATGTATGGTTAAGGTTAACGAATTAATAAATAAATGATAGGACACGCCTCATTGAAAGACACTATTATTATAAATTCCGTGTTGATATACCAACTAACTTAATGAAATATTGTTTTGTTACAGACGAAGTGGCAATGAGTCTGAGTCGAGTGAGTACAGCGACGACTCGGTGGCATTTGAGTATGAAGACCTGCAAACGACCAAAAGTACCGGACCCCGGAAGAACTGTAACAGAGGCAGGTGGAGTAAGGAAGAGGTGAGATATATAACTGAATCTTCTGGATCCTTTGGTTTCCTAATTCTTCATAAAAAATAATTCCTGACAGTAATATAGTAGTGACAAAAGTCATCTTTCGTTAGCTTTTGAAAGCTCAGTCTTGTCAAAATACGTAGTTATTATAATAATCTTGGTTCAGGTACTATGCCCAGTTGAACTCTGGATTAACAAAGATGCATTATATTAGTTACTTTATTAGAGTTTAAATATTTCAGGACGCGAAACTCAAAACATATGTTCGTGTGTACAAAGAGAATTGGGAGATAATAGCTGCCCAGTTTCCTGATCGGTCAGACGTGCAGTGCCAGCAGAGATGGACCAAAGTTGTCGACCCCAAACTAGTCAAAGGCCCTTGGACCAAGGAGGTGAGATTTCGCTGTCAATTTTTTCTTTTAACGTACTTATAGTTTTTTTTTAATTCGTACGTGTTTAGGCTGTCTAGACTTATGTTTTATGAGTATCTTATTTATAAGTTCAACACACAATATATAATTCAATTTCTACAGTATGTGTAACAATGTATTTTTTTATTACATTACGATTATGGTGAAATGTTAAAGAATAAAAAATTAATAGTTTTTACTAGTAAGTTTTTGTTTAACAGTGGATTAGGTACCAGATAAGCAAATACGTATGTTTTTTTTTATATTGATCATCCCACTACCGAATATATTGAGCTCTGGTAGGAGTGTTTATTCTGTTATATTCTCGAAGAATTCGAATGAGTGGTGACTGAACTCCTAGCTTGGTTTTTAGACGGAATTTGGAAAATTCTGCTGAATAATACATTCTGGGTTTAGTCTGTTCTATCCTTAGTCAACATTTTGTTTGCATTGGTATTGTAGTCTCCATTAAGTCTAGTGCAAAGGAAGGTGAATCATAGGTCAGTAACCGACAAGTGCATGCATTTTGCATTCTACATAAATCATGTTTTGTTAATGGAATTATGTATATGTCGCAGCCAACTAGCGTAATCAGCCGTACCATCAAAATTCTAGCCTCTTAACTAAACAGCGCCGTTTAACTAGTGGCTAACGGCTAGGCAAATGACTTGGATTGAAGATGTTTCATTACTTGCCTAGTTTTTTGACTGTTCAGTTAAATTTATTTCCCATTTCTGCCACTCTCAAACTCGTAACGAAACTCTTTAAACTGTCAATATGGCGTCGGGAAAAAACAACTTTGTTGGTAATTTCCAAAGTTTAATAAAAAACAACTAGTACAATGGAAGAGTGTAGTGACAATGTGAATTTAGCTTTTATTGACTCAATTTAATTTTTCAAGAAATAAATTTAATATCAGATTTTTATTTCTGACACATGGTCACACTATCGTGCGTATGGCCTAAGCATTAGCTAGACAGTTTGTTCAATCTTGTAACAAACGCTACGGCTGAATCTATCAGGCCGCTAGTTAAACGGCACAGTTCAGTTAAAAGGCTAGGCTGTTAATTGAAAGGCCAATTAATTTGGCTGCGATATCTATACTATGTTGAAATTGTGAATGTATTATTACGAATTTACGACAGAAGGTTTATTTGTCTAGGTTTTAAATACAATAATAATTTACGAGCTTTTTTTTCAATATAAATAAATTTTCTTCGAATTTATTCCGGATATATTTAAATTCTACACGTTCATATACACACTCAAACTATAATCCAATCAAACATTTTATGTCAGCTGGTTGATATAGCATAGCTCTCGTATGACACACATAAATGTACACATTTGGTATTCAAGTTACAACCTCCCATTCATGGAATCTAAGAATCTTTGTGTTCGGCATTCGTTAGTTGATATATGAATGGATGATGTCATAGATTAAGTTTACTATCGTTTTCTTGGTATAGCTAAGGTGCTCAAATTATGACAAATTTAAAGGCAGGCAACGCACTTCCGAGCCCTGGCAATTTAAGTGCCTATGGGCGGCAGTATCAATTAAATTAGGTTTTGTAATATTATACAAATAAAGAGCGGACCGTAACTCTCTCCTTCTGGTTTCTTCTATCTATGTCTGCGATAGTTATTTGGTATTTTAAAATAGAAAAGGTTTTTTACGCCAACTTTTTCTCTCGGCCTACAGTCTCTGTCTTCTTTGCCGATGAGTAGGGATGTCTACTTTTTTAAGTTTAATGACGTGTAATAAGTGATACTTGTATCTTATGTTCCGTAATAAACATATTTTTTTTCCAGGCCCTTATATCAACTAGATGATAGTTAACTTTAGTAAGCCTCTTTACACAGATTTTTTAATATATTCCTTAATTAATTTATTAAAAGGCAACAATAAATAAATCAGTCTATTAGCAAAAATGAATTTGCCTAATCCCCATGAATATTTAGATGAATTAAAGTTTCATTGCATATTATTTATAAAAAGTTAAGTCGTTATAAATGGATACATGACATTTATAAGTAACATTTTTTTTATTTATTTCACTTAGACTCTTGTGTAATACAAACAAAAAACTTGGCGATTATAAAGAGTGGCGGAGAGTTTATTGCCAGTTCTTCTCTTCCGTTTTACGCCCTTGATTTGAGAACTGGCAGTAAATGTAAAATTAGAAGCATTTAATGTATTTTTTTGACGTTCATAAGTGTACATTGTGTTACCTATATGAATACATGATTTTTGACTTTGAAATTCTTGACTGTATTTGACTTATCATTGTAAATCTCGTACTACTTAATTATTTTATTTACTTATGATATAAATGTATGTAAAGTATCCAACGTAATAATTGTGACTGACAGAAAGGAAGGAAATTATTATTTCTAACAATTACGACTGGTGGCATGAAAATACTCATATATTTATCAACACTTTATTGCATTACATATTTGGTAGATATACATAATACAAGGAGTGGCCTTATCGCTAACAAACGATCGCTTCCAGGCAACCCTTGTAAGGACAAAAAAAAAGAAATACTAAGCGAAAAGTGCAAAAAGTGTATAAATAAATAAAAAAACACAACAATGTAGACTTACACAATTATAAAACTAAAATAAAATAATGTAAAATATTTTGTACGATAATACTGTACTAATTTTTGTATGGACGCATTTCGACTCAGTTGAAAACTGATAACAGAAGTCAGATCCGCAGCCTACTAAAAAAATAAATATTCCTAATGCTTATAAAGGCATAATTTATTCAATATGCAGACGCTATCGGAATTTTAGGTTTACAAAGTAGATAAATTTAGCGTTTTATTACATGAATGGAATTGAGTGGCATAAAATGATGACGTGATACTTGATATTTATCAACAAGAATGTTTTTAGGCAATTCTTGGTTACTAGCTGATTTCTGCTGACTTGAATTATCCTAATATAAACCAGAACCGATTGATAATTAGTTGAACGAGAAATACCACGTAATTATAATACATATTTTGTGAGTTTATTTTGGGGTCATTAATCGCAATTAAATGTGGCAATAGTAATCGTTTCCTAATACATATTATAAAATACTTAATTAATTAATTAATAAACAGAGGGAATGGTGAAGCGAGAGCGAGGCCTTACCGCCAAATATTTACAGAATATTTTCTGATCGCGTGTCCCGTATATCTCCCAGCATTATAAAATAGGCTTATAAGATTAAAATATACCTGAAAGGCTCTCTCTCATGTAAACATAAAAATTATACGATATTTATGATTGTACGGTTGTTATAATTATACACACAAATACTAAAAATACAAGAAAACAGTAAAAAACTAAATAGAAATTTACACCACATTACGAGCGTTATTACGGTAAATACGATAGTTACAAAATATAGCGAGATATTTTTCTGCAAATAACTCCTTAAGAAAATGAAGTCTCTAAATTTAATATGCGGAGTCAATGACCTCTAAACTAAATATATGTAAGGAATAATAATTTATTGTCATTTATTACGTGCTATAATATAATCAAAATACATGCTCATATTCCGATTGTAGATTATCTTTACATGAGTCGGCCATTACCAGTATTTACAGACAAACATAAAAACTGACCCTGCCAGGGTCAACCAGTGTGTCATGCTCTAAATATGTATTGTTACATCATAAATCTAGATACGGCGAGATGTTCCACGCACAATTATACTCGAAATATATATTGCAATCATTTATTGCCGCAGGAGTTGTCTAAGATTTATGTTGTGATCTTTTCTAGTAGGCAAGTAGGTGAGTAGTGCTGGCCTAGTGGCTTCAGTGTGCGTCTCTCATCCCTGAGGTTGTAGGTTCGATCCCCTGCTGGATAATGGACTTTCTTTATTTGCGCATTTAACATTCGCTCGGACGGTGAAGGAAAATATCGTGAGAAAACTGGATTGCCTGCAGGTTTGACTGCGTGTGTTTAGGCACAGAAGGCTGATCACATGCTGTGTTTTTACTCCGCTTTAACCCTTCTAGGTTAGTCTTAAACAGCTTTCCTCCATCACGCAAAATTTGGCCAAACGTGCTCTGATTTATAGGCAAGACCAGCCAGTCTTAATAAATACATGGAAGAAAACACTTTTTTACCGGATTGAAGCTATGTATTATTATAAACTTATAATTATTTTACATAATAAAAAAAACTAAATACATGGAAGTCAATAAATAAATGAATATAATATAAGTACATATTTTAATACTTTTTTAATTTTGTCCAATTGATCATGTGTCATCCGTGAAATCTTATAAAGGTCTATGCGTCTGTTACGTCAATATTAAGCTTGAAGGATGTACGAACAAATATTAAATTAATTATATCATCAAACTTTTTTTAAATTCCACACAGCAATAATTGTGTCTCCGCCTGGTCTAACCAGTTACTAAATGCATCGGGTCTCAATATCAGTGACAAACAGCTGATCGCCCACGCACACGACCTTGAAAAGTAACGTATTTTCACACGATCTTTTTGTCATTATTTTTTGTATAGAATACGAATCTTCAAACTGACTTTGATCATGCAAAGCGATATTGATTTATCGTATAATATACGCGCCATTAGTACTGCAGGAAAATATATAACTAGTTGGGAATTACGAGTTTAGTTCGGTCGCGGTTGTTGTATGGAATGTTCAGGTATATTTATTTATTAACACTTCGTTCCATTACAATATAAAAATTGAACATAAGTCAATTAAAATGAGGGCTACTGGCCTTATCGCTTTCAAGCGATCTCTTCCAGGCAACCACTGTGAGAAGAGAAAATATGTATTAAATTAGATAAGGTAAGCAAGAAGTGCAAAAATATTACACATAGTTATTAAGACAAAACTAAACAAGAACAAAGTGCACATGAATCGCGATAATTTAAGATCATATACGCTCATAGATATATGTTAAATGAAACACTTTGTTTGAAGCTGGATAAGAACTGGCTTTAACTGTCTAAAACATAAGCTTGTTTGTAAGATTACATTAGGGGGATTCACAAAAAACTTGACTTATTGAAGAGTTCGTAAATCTAAGTGACATTTGTGTTATTATCAGAAACGAGAATGTTAATTTACAATTTATGAGTGGTAAAATCTAAAGGGCTAATATTGGCTTCAAGCGTGCCATGACTGCTTACATATTGTTTACGCTTTTAATTATTAACTGAAATACTTATACGACTAACCTAACATTAGTTAAGTTACATAACTTACGATTTCTATATTTATTAGTAAGCTTAGTAAATACTACCATATTTAACATTACTGAGAACTGAATGGCTTAATTTATTTAAGATAAAAGTTCGCTTACATTACACTTGATTCAAGATTGATGAAGGGCTAGGTTGGCTACCTATAGCTGTTTGGAGTTTGGTGTTTAGGCTTCTTGAAAAGCGCTTCGACGTAGAGTTTTATTCCTTAGCGGAGTGGAAAAGAGATCCAGTAGTGGCCTTGATGCGTTAAAAATGCGGTATCAATATTTACACTTTTATCGTAGAATCATTACACTGTTCCGACTAAAGCTCAGTAGGTACACATAGGTACAATCTGCGTTTACAACTAACACGCGCTTACGAAGTTATTCCTCCATTTAGTCGTCGTTTCGTTCGTCTCTTTCTGTCGAATTGTATTTACGATGTGATAAATAGAGTAATAATAATGTTGGATATATAATTAAGTCATTAGAAAAAAGCTAATATACTACTGACAATGATTCTAAAAACAATTCTTATTTAAATACAAGTGAAATTTAGTTGTTGTTGTTTAAATTTCTATTTTCAGGAGACTTCAAAGGTTATAAAAATATTTTTAATTTTCAGGAAGACGAGAAAGTAGTAGAATTAGTAGGAAAGTACGGCCCGAAGAAATGGACGCTAATCGCGCGGCATCTCAAGGGAAGAATAGGAAAACAATGCAGGTAAATTAAATTCATATTAAAAATCAAAATGACTAAGCCTTTGAGTCATAATGAAGGCATTTTTATTATCATAAATAGTTATTTGTTTGTTAAAACAAAATTACTGGTACAGCTCCTACCTCTTTTATGTTTTATTTATTGTATATTTCATCTCATCATCAATCATCAGCTAGATGTCTGGAAGTCTTCCAAGGTCTTCACAAGACATCTCCTTTTGCGAACTAGCGATCTATGGTATCCCTCGGAGATATGACCTCCGATTGTTTCAAGAAAGAGTATCTCCTCACTCAAAGGTCGCCAACGCTTCCACTAATGGGTGTCCATGGGTCACGTTGAAGATTTCACTTGATCCATAGTTTTCCATCCTTTGTACCTACTTTTATTGATCGCCTGCTCGTGCCTTGACGGACGGATAACACCAAGGGTGTTAAGCAGAACTTAAATACTTCTTCATAAACCTTTTAACCATATCTGACTTTTGTAAATATATATATTTTTTTATTAATATATATTTATAACTAAGCATTAATAATGCGTGACTCGTAAGTTGAGATTCTAGTTTTATTTTTATTAATTTAGTTATGTATATTTCCTTACAAGGGTTGCCTGGAGCAATCTCGTGTTAGTCCCGTCATTGCCTTCTAAATAATTTATATTATCCGATTGTATATATACAATTAATTCTAATAATAACCGTATATATTTGGTCCTCGTTTAAACGAATTTTCTTATCTAACATTGTTAAATATTTTTATTTAATTTCAGGGAGAGGTGGCACAATCACCTCAACCCGTCGATAAAGAAGACGGCCTGGACGGAACACGAGGACAGGATAATATACCAGGCACACAAACAGCTCGGGAACCAGTGGGCAAAAATCGCCAAACTTTTGCCCGGAAGGTTAGTCCATTATACGTACTGTCTTTATCGGTTTGTCTTGAGGTGTATTGTTCTCCCTCCCTCCGCTAGTGAAACAAACGTATGCCTGAAGTTCTTGTGAACAAAAATGAAATGTAACGCACCGTAACGTTTTCTGTGGCCAATAGTAAAACATTTCGTGACCACCCCCAGTGACTCTTTATACCTAAAACTTGCCATTATGTGGTGTAAAGTACTGCAAAGTCGAAAATAATATTATCAATAACGCGTAATTCAATCAAAATTCGTTACGTAATACTTGAACGCTCCCTAACACCATAATACATTTCGTTTATTTATTAATTGTTCATTACAGAAGACAAGAAACAATAAACTTAATAAATACAGCAATTATTTTGTAATAGTTACAGAACACAAAAAAAATCATAGAAAAAAAAATTAGTCTGGAGTTATTAAAAAAATTGTACCTAATGTAACAACATTTCTTATTTTTTTTGTTGATTTTATATATTTTTTGATTAATGTCTATTATATTGAATTTCAGGACCGATAATGCAATTAAAAACCACTGGAATTCAACGATGCGACGGAAGTACGAGCCGGATGGGGGTGATGCGTTTGAATCCCGGCGGAAAAGCAAAATCAAGAAATATGATCATACCACTGAGCCAAAGGTTGCTGTAGTTTATGATGTTAGTGTGCTTTATTTTTTACTAGTTTTTTTCGCTAATTTTGATCTCTTTTCTCAAATGCTTTGAAGTAGGGTTCGTATTGTTTTTTTTTTTATAATTTTGACTAACGCTTTGCGTGGAATTATCATTTTGGGGTTTTTATTCCAAAATAGATGTAATATTTAAATAACTTAAAATAATACTAATAAAATATATACTATAATTCGATTATAAAGGTCGTATTATAAATTTCCCATTATCCGGGAAAAACAAAAAAAAAACTGAAATATTCTAAGAAAAAATTATCTCCATATTTTTCATTTAATTTATTTTTATGTGTGCAGTACTTTTACACTTATGTAAGCTAGCTAATATTTACCCCTAATTGATAAAAACTGAATATATCTCTTGTCTTTTTGACAAATTGTGTTTTCACCGTGCTGAAAAGAGACAGATGTATACATTAGAACGACGCATTTTTTTTAATCCAAGCAATTATTTGAAACCAATAAATAAATGAATGATGCCTTCATAGAAGTGCATTATGGCAATACCTCAATGAAGTCCTTTGAATTTATTATTCTATTACAATGTTGCCATAGTATTGTCTGTTGCTGTTTACCTTTTTTTGTAACGTCATTATAGTTCTAAAGTAATAAATACTTCATATGAAAAATTCAAATATTTTTGTGATTATATTATATAAGTTTATTATTAATATTTTTTTTAATGTTTCCCAGAATACCTGGTCAGATCCATTCAACGACTCAATACAAAGTACCACGTCTTCGAATGGCCAGCCATCGAAGCACGTGCTGCACTTCCGTCAGCTGCTGAAGCAGCAACTCAACTCGTTGCAGAATGTGTCAAACACGTCAAATTCGTCAAATGTCACAATAAGAGATTCGCCGGAACGAGGGAGCTTGGTTCCGGCGGATACTATGGAGATAGTTGGGTCGGATTATAAGTGAGTTAAAATTTGTTTTAAACATTAAATAATAGTAGTTATAAGTAACTAGAAAAATACACTTCGGGAACGTTCAAGTAAATGGGGGAGGGGAGGGGGGTTTCGAAGATTCTTCCAAAAAGAATTTACGCAAGTATAAGTAAATAAGGATTACGCAAATTTTGTAGAAATCCTCGAAAATGCATTTCCTTGTCAAGCAATGGCACATAGTATTGTCTTTTGTTAACATAGCTTTTACATATTGAAAGCCGGATTGAAGCTATGTATTATTATAATATAAGTTTATAATAATACATAACTTCAATTCGGTAAAAAAGTGTTTTCTTTCATAGACAATGTGGTAAAAAGTAAATAAATACTGTTGACGTAATCACCAAATAAGAAAATCAAAAAACTTTTTTGGAAAACTTATAATAAATAACATCAAAAACTATTATGCTAAAAGAAATCAGTTCGATTTCCAGTAAAAAAAAACAGTTTTTAAAATTTAAAGACAACATGTCCTTTATATGTGATGTATAATTTTTCAGGTTCGTTAACATAAACTCTCTTCCCAATGAATCACCAATAAAGTCATACCTTTCGCAGCCGTCATCGAGTAATGAACAAAATGGTAAATATTAATCATTTATACGTATAATATTAGTACTAGTTAACAGTTAAAAAACGCAATGTGACTGGAACATCGCAAAATGTAAATATAAAAGATCTCGTTTTAAACCGATCATAATTAAATATTCGTGTATTTTTAGTAAGCCTTTTGGCTAAAACTCACCGATATTCAGATCGAGCATTCTGGTAAATAAAATATTGTTTGATATCTGTATGATCTCTTCGTGTATGTGATGCCTATAAGTGCTTGTCACATTAAAAATTATGGTTCTTTTTACCAATATATAATGCTGAGTTAGCAAACTTTTATCAATAAAAAAAACTTTTTTTATGTAATAGGAGCTGGACCTGATGTTAATTGATACCGCCGCCCATGGACACTCGCATTGCCAGAAGGCTCGCGAGTGCGTTGCCAAGCGTATGTGTAGTTACGTACACGAATAACCTTTTTGAAAAATCATTTCGTTTGTAGAAAAACGCCCCTAACAATAGACAAAACTAAAATGTTGACTATAGCGAACTTCAGAGTGTGTCTTCATCGGTTCAGTGATGAAAATTTAAAGCAAATTAATTTAAAAAGTGTGGCAATATATATGCCATCCATTACTTAAATATGTAATATGTACTTCGTTCTGCAACTGAGCTTTTCTTAAGACAGTTTTTGCCGTGTACCTACATTATGGAACCAGGTGAGAACTATTTCCGAACCAAACCTTCAAGCAAAAGACGTACCAGTTCTTAACTGCTGTTGCTGATCCAGTGGCGGCAGCGTTTGCTATATAATTTTTTTTTGTGTGCGTGTACACACACAAACAAAAAGTAGTATACACACGTAAGAAGTAAAACTTCTTTATGACCTTATTTTTCGAAAAATGATCTATTATATGCAACTTTACGGAAGTTGGTTAAATAAAGTTAAATTAGAGAAAGTTTAACGAATCGCTTTTATTATCATAGACATGAACACAAATAATACAATTACTTCATTTTACCTCGTGACTACTAAGATTATAAGAGAATTTCATTAATTGTAATAGAATTATTACTATCATTGTTATCGTTATTATATATTTTTGGTATTAATGGCTTCGAGTCTCTTCGAATAGTAACCGTGGTAGGGACAAGGAAAAATGGCACGCAACGGAAAAATGTGACGCGTAACCGAAAAATATGACTGTATTTTTTTTACAACGCCGATAAAGAAGTTTCACTTCAATTATTACATTAATAAATATATAATGTTATTAATATATTTCCAGCGTTCCTGTGTCAAGATAATAAAGATATTCCAATATATATGTCTCCGAAGAAGAAACTTCTGGAGTCCAGTCCACCTCCCATACTACGACGGGGGAAGGCTTCTAGAAATAACTCTGTGAGTAATTGTATCGTATCTAACTTCTTCAAGGTGTTTTTAATTGTTAATAAAAAAAAACTTGGAATTAAATGTGTAATCTATTAGAATAATTTTCATAAGTGTATGTTTGTCCACGAAAAATGCCAAACATGAATGCTTTTCTGATTGAAATAAGTATTTTCATCAAAATCGCTTTGCTAGGTACGCATTTCTGAAGAGAAAATAACCCTTAAATAGTAACGTAAAATACTTTTATTTATTATTCTTATTATCGTTACTTGTATTAACTGATTAAAAAAATCTACTAGAAATTATCTATTTTTTTGCTTAAATTTTGCAATTTCGTAAGCTGATATACAGTAGGCAATCAATTCTCAATCCTTAGATCATGTGTTCGAACCCGGCTATGCATTCATTCTTTATTTCCTTACAGTCTATGCCAATACGATTATATTGAGAAACATTTAATAAAATATAATACATACATAATATTAAACACATAATATACACAATATCACTACTTTAAACTGCAAACATATATGTCGATAGGATCGGAGAACGTTATTAACAATTAACTTACGAAAGGTGTTTCAACTGTTTATATTATATATTTTTCTGTTATAATCATTTGATACAAGAGTGATAGAATTTGTTATAATAATAATAATAAATTTGTCTTTAAAGGAGTTTTATATTTTACATTATTAGTAATATGAAATGGTCAATTCTTATATTATTTGTATCGTACATATTCTATCAAATGTTATTAAATTGATATCAACTACAGTGTCTCACGCAAATAATCATTTATTTAGTATTGTATTTTGTTAACATAGCTTTTACACATTAATTTTAAATTAAAAAATTTAAAAAATTAATTTAAAAAAAATTAAAATTTAATAAGTTTTTAATAATAATACATAGCTTCAATCCGTTCAAAAAATGTTTTTCTTAATCATTTATTTATTAAAAATTTATACTTTTTATTTGTTTTCTATTAGAAATCAAAGACTGTCCTTTGATTTCTAATAGATAATAGACTAAAGAAACATTCTAAAGATTTTTTCTCAGAGAAATTCTAAATTATATTTTTTTCAATTCCAGGCATGGTCAGAAGGCGCCACTCCAATCAAAGCGCTTCCGTTCAGTCCCTCGCAATTCCTCAATTCGCCTGCTACGCTCTCCTTCCCGAACTTCGATTCATCGTTACGGCATTCAGCTACTAAGGTAAAACACTAAGGAATTTTCGTAATTAATAAAATAAAGTAATTTCGCTCTACAACTGAGCGTTTTTTAAGACAGTGGAACCACTATGTGGAACCTTGAAGAGCATACCAATACTTAAAAGCAATGTATGTGGCTCTGGCAATGTACACACTGTCCATCATTTATGAAGATGAGGCTTCTGCCCGTTCTTTAAAAAATGGCTGAACCGAAAATCAATTAAATATATTGAGGATTTTTTCCTGTTTGACTTCTCTGGTTAAATAAATTTCTAGATTGTAATAATAGGAATTTTGTTACTATGACAAATTTATTGGTGGACTGAAACTATATATACAGAATATATTAATTATAAGAATTTTTATCAGATATTTAAAAATAACATTTAGAAAATGAAAATCCGGTAGAATGTAATAATCAAAATCGTCATGTATTTTTTGTATAATATATATTTTGCTTCTAAATAAATATAATGTAGTTAACCTTTATATTGAGAAGTCTCTTAGATAAAGTTGTTTCAAAGAAACATCAAACCATCGGGGCATGAGTTTGGCAAATATAAAGACAATAGTAACTACTGTTGGATAAATGTATCACATTATTAGAAAGAAATGATTTAATTGATTTCCCTACTAAACAATCCATTAATGTTTCCAGGATTGGACTCAAAGTCCATTACTTCATACACCGACTCCTGCGCATCTAACGCCCGGAGGCTCCAAGACCACACCCAAGTAAGTTTATCCTATTGTTATTCCTTTTAATAAATTTGTAATTTTTGTGTCGGCCAGTTTATGATTTTTTTTTAAATTTTCAGAACTCCAACTCCTTTCAAAATTGCAATGGCGGAGATTGGCAAGAAATCGGGCCTAAAATACTCGCCTTCTAGTCCCGGGGTCCTCGTAGCAGACATCACGGAAATGATTGAACGAGAAGAGAGCGCTAATAACGAGTCCACTCTCGCCATGGAACATGATGGACAGGTAAGAGTGGGGCATGGGCATTCCTCGATTTAATGACGAAATCCCTTAACCGTCAAAATCAATTGGCTTTAGTTGGTTTAGCTTGTCTTCCATACAATGATACACTCTACATAACATTACACCCATTCTCAACCACGACAACAATTGAGTAATAAATTACTTTTTAAATTGCTAAGTCCAAGCCCGCAATTAACTCGACTGTCGGCATCATGCATACGAAGTTTCTAAGAAATTCGTTATTTTGTTTACAAATTGGGATCGCTTGCACATGTAGACTGTTGTTGACCATGACTGATAAGTAGGAGTCATGGATTAACCATACGTTACATTCATAAGAGAACAAAAATGCAGAATCCCTTTGATGTCTGTCTTAGACAATTTGGTAAAATTTCAATTACTGATTATGTCATAACATTTATTTTTACCGGAAACGAAAATGTTATATTACAATTTATGAGTGTGTAACAACCTGCAGGGCTCATTTTGGCTTCAAGTGTGCAATGATTGATAACATTTGTTTTACGCTTCTAATTTACTAAAAAAAAAAAAAATATTTCTTTAAATAAAACCTAAACACAACAATCAAATATACCGTATTTACAATTTTATTAATCTACATAGTAATAATAAAAAACATAAAACATTAAAAATGGTCCCTTTAACGCTGGCAGCATTTAGTTTTTGATTTTACTAATATATATATATATATATATGTAACTTAACTAATCTTAGATTAAATAACTATTGTCAGAACATATTATCTTCTTAATCATAGAGTTTTATAAATTAGGTTTAACGTAAATTTTAACTCAAACAAAAAAGTTTTTATTGCATATTTATTTAATATTATCTGTAATATAAGCGGTAATAATTAAGTTATTAAACTGTTGGGGAAGTTTTCCGTATTTTTTTTTTGTAAAATGTTCTACGGCATAGTATGTTCTATAAAATTAAAAAAAAATGTGTTAAAAGTAGTGACGGACAGATATAAATAAATCAGTTTCATTTATTTATATATATTTTCTATTAATTTGTCCTCTTGAGTCCGTCACCGAAAGATCAAGTGACAGTTGGGTTCATAGAATAAAAAGAGAAAAAATCATATCATAGGTTCATTCATTATCAAAGGCTTAAGCAATTCAGCATTCTTTATGTCGCTAACATTGAAGGGATTTTACATATTTAGGTCTGGACCTCAGATTTGTTTACTGTGATCATTTTTCTAATAGGCAAGTAGGTGATCCTTCTGTGCGGACAATGTTGATTTTTGAGTCAAAGGCCGGTTTCCTCACCATGTTTTCCTTCGAGTGTTAAATGCGCATAGACACGTCCATGAGTATACGAGATTCACGTAACGTACGACTTCAGGGATGAGAGTCGCACGCTGTAGCCATTATAGCAATCTAATCTGGCGTTATATGGAGAAAAAGGTTACGTTACGTTAAGTACAAACAACATTTTAGAGTTTGATGTAAATTCCAGTGTGGTTAAGGCAATTACACCTGATATTAATAATCCTAACATATTCGAAGGTGAACGACAGCGGTATCGGGACGGCGTCCCTGGGGAAAGAGAACGTGCCGTCGCACAAGAGAGCGAGAAAGGCGTTGGCCCAGGCGTGGGGCGTGGCCACATCCACGCCCCATTCGCACGTGCCTGACGTCAGCTTCGTCGTGGAGACACCGGTGAGTGCTTACACGGAGTGTTAAAACATACTATATGTGGATAGTATCGACCTCGTGTTTTTTTTAATTCGTCCAAAAATACTTCTCCATTTATGAAATTAGTATGCCCCATGTTTTGTAAAAAGACTTATAATGCCGGCCGGCCGCGATTCTGTTAACGGAAAAAAACACGCAGTGTTCCAAAACCCCAAACTTCCAAACTTAGGCCTAGCAATGCCATTTTTTTATTTAAAATATTTTTTTGAACCAGCATTAGTACCTAAGACCTTATCTGCAGTGAAGCAGTTATATTCACGCAATGTAGCCTTCGCATATAATGTGTGATTTCTAGATTTTACATTCACTAACAGAGACGGATGAAAAAATTGGATTCTATGAACGACTATATATGGATATTGTTTACCGAAAAGGTTCTTTTTAAGAGATAAAGTCGAAAATATGTCTGTTTCACTATAGAATGAAAATAGTGTATCATACACTATTTTCATTCTATAGTGCAATGCAAAAATACAGAAATTATTTTCTGAACGTGATAATGAACTTTTAAAACAGTTACAATTAATTATTTTGAACAAGTCTTTAAACTAAACTAAAGCAATTAAAACAAAAATTTTCATTTTTCCCTTTTTTTTAAATTACATTTAAACTTTAAAACTAAGTACGTTAACAAGTAAGATTTATAATGTACATAAGTCATACTTAGCCCTAAGTCTCGACTCTAAACTAAGGCTTAAAGGTCTCATAGTGCATGCTAACATTATTAAAGACAAAAAGTTTTCATACATCTCTACGTTATCTAATACCGTTTCCCGTCAATTTCAGAGCAAAACCCTCGCCGGCGACGAGAGTTCCGAACTATTCTCAACCCCAAACATGCACCGGAACTACTTGGACGAATCGACCAGTCTCCATAGCCTGGTCAGCGCCGAAAACACGCCGGACACGAAATTCCAAGCGAATTCCATCTTATTGGAAACAAAGGTACAACACAGGTCCTACGTCCCCACTAATCCTAACCTTCCGTACTACCATAACCATTTCAAAGACATCACTAACTTAGACTCCCCTAGAACCTTCGCTAGACTCAACGCCGATAGGATAAAAACGATCACGGGCGTCAACGAACTGAACGATCTAATAGCCCCCAAGGAGGTGCTCACCAACGTCCTGGTCGACCACATTTACAAAGTGACCAACCAAAAACCTTCCACGTCCAGAATAGACGAGATATTAACGAATAAAATTAAAAACGAGAAAGAGAATCAGTGGTGGGTAGACGACAAGGAGAAGCAGAACGAGGAGTTGTATAACGATTATTATTTATTTACTAATAATATGTAAAGTTCGGTCGAGACGTCGGATGCAAGGTCTCCAATTAATCGGGCCAAAGACAGTTCGTCAGGTTATATTAGGTTTTTTAGTTTAGTTAAGTTTACCTCAAGTTTACCAAGCACCAAAATTATTTTAAGTTGCAAGTATTACGTAGACTACGTTGGCGAGTATTATTTATTTGTTTGATAAAGGATAATCGAATTGACTAACAGACCCTAAGGACCTGTCTTATTTATGCTTTGTAATTTGCATTTTCGTAATATAATTACATTATTTATTTAATGAGATCGGCAGCTACTTAATGATATTTGAAATTAATGACGTCCCCCCCCTCTCCCGTTCCTCTCCCGCAATATTGACAGGCCAGTGTTGATACTTTAAAACATTATTTATTTTCTGTTGTATTTTGTTATGTATTAAATTGTTTTAATTTATTCTATAGCTGTAATGTGTAAATTTGTTTGTATTGTTTTTTTTTCGCTGTCAATATTGATAGTACCCATTCCAAAGTCCAAACCGTTGTCATTTCTTTCAATAAATGTCTATTACAGTAACTGTTGGTTTTATTTATGTTACAACAAACGCAAAAAATATATGTATATGCTAACATCTAACGATAATGGAGTTTTAGAGTTCTAGTTTTAGCTTTTATTAATAATAAAGTTATTTCTTACATGACCAAAGTGTCAGAAATGATAAAAGAAATATAAAATAAATTGTTCCATTATAAAATCATTATAGGTTAAAAATGGTTGTCTGTAATGTCGGTTTATGGACAATAGTTTCCCCGAGACAACGTCATAACAAAACAGTAATGAAAGACTGCATACTTAACCCTTCGAGTGGAAGTGAGATAGATGCGGAGTAAGCGTACAATGAGCGTAACGGGACAATGAGTTACGCTTTATGCTGCTGATTTATTGGACGTTGTGACGTCAAAACTAAGAGAGCGTTCAAATATGAAGTCATGATATTGACGGAAGGGGGGTCTTGTAAAAGGTTACAATGCGTTACAGGGTTGAGATGGGGGGGGGGGGGTTGAACTACGCATAATTGTTCTTAATAAAATTATCGCCATTAGTAGCAAAACTTTTTAGTGACTTTTAGGTAAAAATAGTCACTTGGTTGTTTGTAACATGGGTAAAACGGTGCATAGAAATTGCCTATATACTTGAATGCGCTAATCACAGAGGGCGCCCCTCCATTTCTTAAGTCGCCATATATTTATAGTACATTTTAAAAATTTACATTACAATTGTATCATATTAAAAAATAGTTAATATCGTTAGCTCGTATCGTAAAATTAATTAACAATAACCTTAATAGTTACAATTAAACAATAACTATTACATTTATAAAAATATAAAAATAGGTTGAGATTTTAGTAGCTTGAAGGAATACCATTTTCTTTCACACAAACCATATCGAGCCTGGTACAGGTTTAGAAAGGTCGTCCTCTTGGTTCTCTCCATAATGATACTCGTTTTATGAATCTTCCATCTTGAAGTCTACACGTCATGATTACTTCCATTTTTATTTTTTTGGCCTAGTTGACTGTATTATAATTTTTTGGATAAGTTTAACCGCCTGATGCGGAGATAGATCCTGCCACAATTCCGCATACAGACTGCCTGTCTACCATATGCTGACAACGAATTATATCTTATTTCGGCCATACATTGCGTAGAGGCGATGAAAACTTGGAGAAACTGTTCGTGGTTGGTAACTCAGAAGGCAGGGATCGACCGCCCCAGCCCCGATCAAATGAAAGATTCATCGCCCTCAAAACAGAGTTTCATAAGAGAGTCGCTGGAAAGATACCCGTGGAAACAGATAGTCCGCTCTAATGTTTACTCCAATGTTGCTGACCATGACGTGAGCTACCGACTGAAGGGAGAGAGATAATATTTGTTCTAGCTTTAATTTGCGAGATATATAATCTTCCCCTGTTGTATATAATTAATTTTTTAGACATCTAAAAGAGGAACATTTCAGTTAATTTCAAAAGATGGCAGTGTACATAATGAAAGTTAACTTGAATCAATCAAGACTTAGCGTATTTCTGCTCCGCAATTACTCGATACAGAGTGCATTTAAATCGACAATTTACAATTGACAAGCGACCAAAGACAATAAAAAGTAATATCTAATAAAGACTTGATTTCCACATTTATAAGGGAATCTGTTGATGTGTATTGTATTTATTCACTCTTCAAAGCTAGTGTTAGGTATATTATAAAATGAACTCCCCGAACGCGTCTCTTTGTATGAACGTGATAAACTCTAAAGCTACGAAATGGTTTTTTTTTTAATGAGAGGGGTCAAACGGGAAGAAAGTTCACCTGATGTTAAGTGATAGACATTGGCAAAGGGCTCGCAAATGTCGGCCTTTGAAGGATTGGTACGCTGTTTTCTTTATGGACCCTAAGTCAAATTGGTTTGGAAATTCTTCAGTGGGCAGCTGGTACCACATTGGGGTTCTTTTCTCTTGCGAGAGATGTAAGAAATGTCTTCTTGTTCTTACTGCATCTATTCCATCATTTTAAATATAAATAAATGTATATGCAACATTTTAAATTTACAATTAATTAGAATATAAATATTAAAGTCTTGACATTTCGGGTTCTTATTCAGCGACAATTCTAATACAAAATGTTTTAATCAGGTTTTTATCGATGTTATTGATACGTTCTTACTGAAGCGTCGTGATGCTCCCGATCCCAATGTATTGCTACCTTCATATTTGACAATCTTCAGCTAGGAATGGTTTTAGAACTGTAGTCTCCAGGTGTAGTACCTGTTCGTTCCATCGTATTAGGCAGCGTCCAATTCGTCTCTTTCTCTTAATTTTTACGGTCATTATACATTTTTCAGTCATAAAGTTTACGGCAATACAGAAGATAAATGCATGCCTTTGCCCATTTGCCGGATGTGTTTGCCTTTGAAGTAAATAGGAGACAAATGTTTACTGGATGCATTATATTAATAATAAAGTCTGTTCATATTTAATCTTTACGAATGATAGCAAATAGTTTAAATTTGTTATATAAACTCGTTATCCTAACTTCGTAACCATTGGTCGGCGGAATCCCTTCACGGGCTTCCCTCTAGATTTTTCCAAATTTCTCTATATCTATATCTCGCTCTATCTATCCACCTCTCTAATGATGCATTCTCTCTTTAATTATTTTTAATAACTACATAATTATGTTTTTACATTGTATACTCGCGGATCAATGGTTGATCCATGCGAATTCTTCAATACAAAGTACCCACGTATTGTGTTACGAAATGCGGGTTCTTGATTGTAAGGAGGTTTCATCGATCTGGTTAGCGCTGCGCCTTTTTACTTTCTCATATCATTTTGATACTTTCATAAGTATCTGAATATTCATACTTTAACAAATATCGGAGTTTGAGAGAAAAATATGTATTATAGGCACCGCGACGTACTTCAGATGAGCCGGTAGTGAAGAAATCCGCTGTACGGTCGATTAAATTCGACCAAGAGCCTGAAGTCAAGGAGGAGACGCCGTCCTTTATAATGGTTAGTATATTGATATGACTGGCTGTAAAGGTTATTTAAACTGACTTCAAATGTCTCAACACTATTTAAGTGCGTGTTAACTCAAAAACTACTATATAACTGGTTCAAATCACGATTCTGAGCCTAAGTTTTCTATGAATTTGTGGCTATATTTCTCATTACAAAAATGTTTTTTGATTTATATGAGAAACTTAATATATACGAACAAGATACACGTCTCCATCACCCGTCCTAATTTTAGTCTACCATTCTGATATATATCTTAAATGCACTTTTGAATTGGCTAAACGCTGTAATATTACGAATTTTATACTATAATTGGTTAAATAATTGCACACCCTCATACTTATTTGGCCTCAAATAATTTGTACACGGCTTTGGAAAGGTAAGGAAAAAAGGTTTTGTAGTTTTCAAATAGATTATAGTCCAACTAAAAATATCACATACAGGTCACATTGTTATCCTTTTTTATGAAGACGGATAAATTTTTGATACATATTGTTATTGTAACTATTATTACTAAAACGTATTATAAATTTATTTATAAAAGCGAGAAATTTTATTAATTCACGTTAATAATAGGTATTTTTTTCTTGTTTTCAGTCAACAATTAAGTGGGAAGTACTAGCTTGCGGCCTAACACAGGATCAACTCGACCTAACTGCGCTCGCGCATCAGTATTTACGGAAATCGACGTTAAAGCCTAGATCGCTTAATTTTTGTTGATTTTAAAAAAGGAGGGTAGTTCAAACTACCCGCATAATAGTTGAAATAATTGGCAGTCAAAAATTACTTTAAGGAAATTATGAGTTTAATTATAGTCAATATTTTTATCTGTCCATATTTTTTTTATTAAAATTAATATATGTTGGTTAAAACTTAAAAATTCATTTATACAGATTTTTTTTGCTGAAAAATGGCTGAAAAGCAAATCACAAATATAGGCGAGAGTTTAAAACTGAAATCACTTTAGCATATAAGGGTTTATTTAGGTATTAGTAAGAAAAAACCTCACTACTCTAAGAAAAATACTATTTTTGTATTGTGTGATTGATTTGTAAACCTTTGACTAAAACAGGTATATAAGTGTGTCTCATAATAATCATGGTGTATGTCAACAATTCGATCCAAATTAAAGGAAAAAGCTAGTTAATACTAAGCTTGCATTCGCTATTGAAACTATCAAAATACGGTATGACGTCAAGTTAAAGTTTCTAAATAACTATTGGTTTAAATCACTATTCAGTTTATGTGGTAAGCAGTTGTGTGATATGTTTGTGTACGTTTTTGCATGGGAGTGTCTTATATGTAAAATCAGGTTAATTTCGAAAACAAATCCTAGCTATCTTGCGAATTTTTTAGTTATTTTTTTGGGTCAAATTTTATCATGGGTTTATCGCCATATTGTAAATATTATACGCAATATTTAATTAGTTTAAGAAAAGTTAAAGATTAGTGTTGAAGACGAATACAAAACACGGCTGTTCAGAAATGAAGCCCGACTCCGTACGTCAAAAATCTACTGGATTTTGACGTATGGGAGTGACAATTCGCGCGTAATATTTCTGAATCTCAGCTTAAGTAAAATAAAAACACTCTTCTGTAAGGAAAACGTGAGCAGCGCTCCGTGGCCATATTTGGAACTAAACCGAAACAACACGTTTGTACAGTCTAACATTCATCTAATTTTTTATAATTATCAATCTCTTCTCTCTACGTATTTTTCATCTCCTTCAGGTTTTCTTATTTATATTTCCTTTTCCTAACATTTGTAGTTATCAGATTTTCGTGTTTCCTTACGATAGTTTTGTATTCGTCACTATTTATATGTATTTAATTTGTTTGTAATTTAAGATTCTACGGTGTGTAAAGATTAGAGGTTTTTAAACTGAATTTCATCTTTTATTTCCCCAAGCATTATGAAACTGTTTTAGTGCTATTTAAACTCAAAATATCTTTATTCATATAGGTAAACAAGTACACTTAAGAACGTCAAAAAGAAATAAGTAATTGTAAATTTACATTTACTACCAGTTCGTAAGTTAAAGGCGTAGAGCGGATAAGAAGAACTGGCAAGAAACTATCCGCCACTCTTTTTAATCGCTAAGTATTGAGTACAATACAAATTGACTGAACTGGAGCAAATCAATCCCAAGGATTAGGATCATTTAAATATTCGTAAAATTCATACGTCAATTTCCTCGTGAACATGTGCTACTTGTGGTGACTGGTCGTACTTGAATTCGTGTATGCGGTAATGTTAGTTAGTTTTGACTATGTATGTGCGGTTGTTCCCACAAGAATGTAAGTGCGTGCTCCTATTTCACCATGCCTCCTGCTGACGTTTAACGAGGGCTTTCAATTTATTTAGTGATAATTCGCTAATTTCGCTTGGAAGTTTGTTGTAAAAACAAATACAATTTTCATATAAGGAGTGGTTTATCTTCTGGACAATGGCATTACTATAGAGAATACTCAGTACAGGATATCCATATAAGGCAATCAACGCACCCGTAACAGAGGGCTAACGGGCAGAAGGCTCAACTGATGTTAAGTGATAGACACTCGTTGCCGAGGCCTATCAAGTGCGTTGCCGGCTTTTAAAATTTGCTACGCTCTTGAAGGACATATTCCAAATAATTGGAAGACGTATCTCCTAGGAAAGACACCCACGGGAAACCGATTCCACCGTTCGCTATTCAGAAGAAAATGCCTAGTGAAGAGGACAGCAGTAGAAGTTTTTAAAGTTTTTTAAAAGTGACTGTCACTTTTCTGCTGTAAGGACTACTCACACAAGTTAATAAATAAGATAAAGACGTTTTGTTAAATTTATTGACACCAAAATAGCTTACAGTCACTTTTGTAGCGACACCTACCTATCTCGCTTAGAATCATACAATGTTATAGACATCGCTGAATCGGCGAAGTGTTTACCGAACTGGGATCTTCGGGCCAGTCAGTGGTTCGACCGGTCGATGATTTAGATAAGAAAAGTACAAATTCGTTTATTCACACCATTATAGGCCGTAAAGTATTTCGTATCTAGCCGTTTAAATTGCTTTTTGTAATTGTTATTTTAGTAATCACGATTTGCAGCGTAGAATTTATTATAATGTAATTATTATTTTATATGTATAGGAACTTTCTAACATTTGTACAATGCCTTAATTTGTTGTTAAAGTCCCAGAAGCAGTCATTTAACGAATTAAGAACTTTCATACGAACTTTTATTAAAATGGCTCTATTATTAGTTCGATAATCAATTCATAAATATAACTACGATCTGACTCCAATTCTAATACAAACAAATAGATGCTAAAATAGATCTTAAATATTTATAAACTTACAAATTTATTGTATATCCGGCAAAATGTGTTGACAGAATTGAAACTACTTTATCGGCTTTGGAAAAAAATTTACTGTCCCATTTTTCGGTTACGCGCCATCTATTTCTTGTCTCTACCACGTTCGAAGAGATTCAAAGCCATTAATAACAAAAATATATAATAACGATAACAGTGATATAAATAATTCAATTACAACTAATGAAATTCTGTAATAATCTTAATAGTAGGTAATAAGGTAAACTGAAAAAAAATTATTATGTCTATAATAATAAAAGCCTTTTGTTAAATTTTATCTAATTTAACTTTATTTAACCAATTTCTGTAAATTTGCATATAGTAGATCATTTTTCAAAAAATAAGGTCATAAAGAAGTTCCACTTCTTACATGCGTACACTAGTACATACACACATTTTCTTTATATATTTATCTAGTAAGTTTATCTACTTAAAATCAATATATTGTTTTATATTATATCTAATAAAGGTAAGGTATTATACGGTAAGGATTTACGTATCGAGTTAACAATTATAAACATTTAAAAACGAATACAATAATAATATTATTTATACATATTTTGAAATTCACAACCAGTTTCAAGGTCTCAATTTTGTTACATATCAATAAGGACCCGGCAATCAATAAGCACGGGGATTTTTTTAGAAAACTGACAAACTAATAAAACCGAGAATTGCGTTTAATTAGTTATGAATTGTGTTTTCCTGTTGATAAGCGTTTTGGTGCATTACTCACACGAAATAATCCCCGATCTAACGAAGTGTATTGAACTTTTACTATCGGTACCTACAATATATCTTTACGAAGTTTTTTCAATCATTCAAATTGTTACGTAACCTTTCTAAAGAATAGTGAATGGTATATTATCGTTTATTTCAAATACAGTTCTATTATTTAATGTTGAATTGTTTATCGAACAAAAATGTCATCTTAACTTATTTGGTTTATGTGTTCAAGTGATGCTATTAGCAGACCAGACAATGAACTTCTACGATACCGCTTCACAAAACTATAACGTTTTAATTTTTTTGTGTTCCGCGAGCCGGTTGGTCACGTCTGCAATAATCTTTTTAATGGTTTAATACGCATAATTATATTTTATACACGAGTACACTTATGAACGTCAGAAGTTAAATTAATTGTAAATTTACATTTACTACCAGTTCGCAAGGGCGTAGAGCGCGCAAGAAAAACTGGCAAGAAACTTTCTGCCACTCTTTTTAATCGCTAAGTTTTGAGTCATACAAATAGTTTGAACTGGGGCAAATCAATCCCAAGGATTAGGATCATTTAAATATTTGTCAAATTTCTACAATACTTTATTGATTAATTCACGTTTAACGAGGGCTTTGAATTTATTTAGTAATAATTCTCTAATTTCGCTTGGGAGTTTGTTGTAAAAACGAATACAAGTTTAGGCTATTATGAGAAGAATTAATTACATTTCTACACTTACAATCTAAAAGGTATATGTATTTAACTTTCTTTTTACTGAAGAGGCAGTATTCGTATGAGCCAAGCTGGTATATCAGTGTCGTAAGATAAGATTCTTAATCTTGTGTGTTTTTAAATTGCCTTTTTACAAAATACTAAATATAGTAGCAATAGCCCTTAACCTTCGGTTAATATTATGTCAAGAATTTGTATATCATGATGATTATTTTTAAACAATGAAGCAATAACGATATTTAAATACTGAAGAATACGAGACTTTACATAATGTGCTAAATATAATACAATAATTCATAACATGCAAATAAGTTCTTATCAATAAAGACGCGATGACGCATTTTGTTTAGATTCTCAGGGGATTTACTCGGGGTATGAATTCTTGTTCGGACGATGGGAAGAACTTTTGCAGTTAAGTTTAGTATATAAACATGGAGTAGCAAGGAAGCGATATCATTTCTTCGTGGTTACTACTACTGTGATATTGTAAAGTTTAACAGGTGAATATTCGTAATGTTTTTTTAGCTTTCAATTTTCATTGGTTTCGAAGTAATTAAATAATAAAACTATATATAAGCAACAATGAAGCAAAATCTTCTTAACTGTCTTGTGTTAATTTCAAATATTTTACTGAATTTAGGCCCTGCTTATTTATAAGATTACCGTAAATATGTTCACGGTTTGGCAAGAACGTTTTCCTTTTTTATAATTTGTATTCAAACATTCATTGCAAATAAATAGTCATTTGTATATTTAACATATGAAGGTCAAGTAGTAGTAGTTTTTGGCTAGTGTAATAAATAAAATGGTCATCAAAATAATGAAGATTTACATTTGGTTCTATAATATTTCAGATAAAATGAAGTTCCTTTGTGTATTATTTGCGATTGTATGCGCAGTGGCGGCGCAAGAGTATTATGTGGAACTCGTTGATGATGGGTAAGCAATATCTAAAGTGTATAAGAGTTTTGCTAGTTTTATACTAATTAGATACAATTCTTGATTTGCTTTTATTGGACAAATATAAATAATCAATTTTGTTACTCTATTAACACATTTATAGGAAGAGTTAGGAATCTTACAGTTTCTTAAGAAGTATAAAATTTAATTAATTAGCCCTTACTAAAGTTATGAATTCTTCCTTAGCTACCCAGAATGGTACCTAGAACCTCAAATGAGGGTACGCCGTGACCTCACAGTAGACCAAAAAGTTGGGGAAAATGGAAAAGTTTTTGGAACCGTTGGAGCCAATGACGATGGATTATTCGTGAGTATTTGAATTAAACATTTTATATAAATTAATAACAAATTGAAATATTATAGCATACTGGTTAAATCAGATATCTATCTCAGCCCCCAATCGGGTGATCGAAGTTTTTGGACTAAGTGTTACTATTTTAGAATTCGGACTAAATGCGTCTTCTTTTTATATCTTTGTGTGTTTATTCTTATGTTTTCTTTATTTTTTAACATTAGACTTTTTTCATTTAATTTTTTTAATGGCAACATTTTAAAAAATACGTGACAGAGACACCTGTATATATATAGGAGAAATATTTTTATGATTTTCTTTCAAAAGTCACTGTCTCGAAACCATCGAATCAAACTAAATAACTCCATATATATTTATATATATTCTAATAAAATGAAATAAATTAGGGAAAAGGTGGATACGAACACCAGTTCTTCGATGACAACAGAGGAAAACTCACGGGTCAGGCAACTGGTACCCGGGTGCTGGGACCTCTTGGAGACTCCTCTCACTTGGGAGGAGGCTTGAACTGGGAAAACTCCAACGCTGCTGCATCATTGGATGTCAGCAAACAGATTCATGGACCCACTTCTGTATGTAATTTGATTTATAGATTATAAAAACTTGTGTAGATTTCGTTGATATTTTTTCTTCATAGTGGCGTTTCAACTCAAAAAAATGATTGTTTCGTCTTTGGACTTCCCCAAAAAGATTCTGAAGTGGCGGTAATTGTGCAAAGAGGTTTTTTTATTATGAATGTGATAATTAATCTTAGTATAAATTAAGATTATAGTATTTAATTTTTCATATTGTAAATAGTTTTTGAGAACAAATAACTCACCTCATTACCACGTTACGTGAACCTGAACATTAATAAGTATACATTATCAATTACTATTTTTACAGTGGTCTGCGGCTGGTGGTGGAAAATGGCCAGTTGGTAAGAACGGCGATATCTCACTTCAAGGCACATACGATCAAATTTCTGGACGTCGTCCTGATTACGGCGGCAGAGCCGTCTACAACTACAATTGGTGATTGTAACTTATTAAGAATTAAAGTATTTATTGATTAATTTGTATTTTTATACTTGTAGCATTTATGTAAGACATATCTTAATTTAAACTCTATTGTTTGTTAATACTTTAGAGCCAGTTCCCAATTCCATTACACACCTTTCCTTTAAAAGTACTATATTTAAATTAAGAATTACAAAATACTTTCTGAATAGAATTGGCCAGTTAGAAACATTGCAAATGAAACCTTTTTTGAATTTCAATTGGTAACCTAATGTAGTATATTGCATTCATTTTTGTGAATGGGCAGCAAATCTAAAACTCTTTTTACAAGTTAAAATGAACCTAACGCCAGAAAATTTTCGGTCAATGATTTATTATGATTTTCCTTGTGGGCTTACTCAACAACAAAGCTATGATAGGCTGCGATTAGATTTTTTTAATGAAGCTCCATCTCGTGCCACTATTTACTCGGTTTAACGAGTTTAAGCGTGGAGATTGCTACATCTCAATGATGATCCGCGTGAGGGACGTCCTTTAACAACGACTACTGGAGATTACATCAGTGTGCGATGCATAATAGACGACGATAATAGAGTGACCCATCAGAAGATATGGGCAAGCCTGGGCATCGATATGAGTCAAGTTCAAAAAATATCACACGAACATTTAGGCGTCAGGAAGCTTTGTACCAGATGGATTCTCCATACTTTAGCCGACGACCAGAAACACCTTCGCATGGACTCGTGAATATTTGACTATGGTAGGTGTCGAGATAATGAGTCATCCACCATACAGTCCTGACCTGGCGCCCTGCGACTTTCATTTATACCCAAGAACTAAAGATAAAATTCGAGGTATTCGCTTAGGTACTTAAATTCTGAACATGCGGTGAAAGCCTACGAAAATACCATAGAATACTAAGGAAGAATGGGCCCACTGCTTTTCTCAGTGGTTCCATCGAATGCGATAATATGTAGAGAGGAACGGGGATTACTTCGAAAAACAATAAAAGTAAGAAAGTTGCCATTCTACATGAAGCCGTTTTTCATTTTAGGTAGGTATAAGGAATATTGTCAATTTAATTCTTAATACTTTGGTATTAAAAAGCTCATATGTGATGTTTGTTCATATTTCAGATTATATCGATGTATAGTTTTAGTTAGTGTTAGTAAACAAAACTTAACAAATTCTAAGGCGTTTGCTGGTTCACAAATATATTTTAAAAAAAGAGAAAAAGTATATATAATCTGTTGCGTAGTTGTCCGCCTTGCAAATGCAAAATAATGTTCTTGTGTGCAATCATAAGTTTACGTTCAGCCGTCTTAACTGCAATAATATTATAAAAACATTTAAACAACTAAAGTTAAAAAAGATGTGTGCGTATACTAGTGTACACACGTAAGAAATGAAACTTCGTTATGATCTTATTTTCCGGAAGATTACCTACTATATGCAACTTCACAGAAATTGGTTAAATAAAGTTTAAAAAAAGCTTTTATTATCATAGACATGTATACAAATAATACAATTATTCCATTTTACCTTATTACTAAGATTTTTACAGAATTTCATTAATTGTAATAGAATTATTACCATCATTGTTATCGTTATTATATATACTTTTGTTATTAATGGCTTCGAATCTCTTCGAATCAAACGTGGCAGGGACAAAATAAAGGCGCGTAACTGATAAATTTGTGACGGTACATTTTTTTACAACGCCGATAAAGAAGTTTCACTTCAACAACTTAATGCAATTATATTAAAACATTTAAACAACTAAAAAAAAAACGATACATCTTTGGGGTGTATGTGTATTTATTTTACAATCAATAACCAATGCTATCAGTTCAGAGTTAGCTATTATATTTAATGAATGTATAGATTGTGGAGTCTTAAATCAGACCGTTATTCGAATCGGACAGCACTTCTGTCCCCACAAATTTTAGACCCGTATCTGTGCTGCCTGCATTGACAATATTGTGTGTACATGTTACCTATATGAATACTTACTTACTTGCCATGCTATGTCTTTGCTCAACGATCTTAAACTATTTGCAAAATTTAATTTAAATGTATGAAGCCGGTTATAATATTTATTAGTTTTTAAAACAAACAACATATGTAGAAAAATACAATGGAGTCTCATGTACAATTTTTACAAAAGAGGTTGCCGTTCTGTGTTACGAAGAAGAGGAAAGAAGGGGAAATATCGATATAGAATATAATACGCGCGGGCCATCCCCTGCATTGTCCTTTTGACTTCTTCGTCGATTTGTTGCTGTGACCGAAATAGGTTATGTAATCGTAATTTCTCCATGCGCAGGTAAATTATACATTATTAAATTACATTATTTATAATTATTGACATCCCTTATGCGCGCGTATTTTTCTTAAGTCTAACGAATAAAGAAGTGGTGATTTGTAAAAACCCAATATGAATTTATAAGGGATGTGATAATAGTGTTAGAACCTTAACACCTAGGTGTAGAAACACTACAATAAACTATAGGTACAAATAAATGTGAATTAATAAACGTTAACAAGAAATATAATTTTCTTAGACATCACTAAAAGTTAATATTTTATTCCAAAAGTGCATTTCATTCTAAATAAGTTTTATTTTACAAGAACTCGTAGGGACGTCCTAAAAATGTGAATGAAAAATAATAATGTTTCCATACAAAAAATAATCGTCGTACAGGCAACATAAAGTATATCTTTTGCTATCATATGACAATGCACAAAATGCTCCAGTTCAAAGCTAGTCGCGCATCGCTTCGTTCTTTGCACTTCACATCTAGGAATGTAAGATCTCAAAACTTGAACCTATTAAATTTATTACAAAGAAACATTTATCTTAGTAGGTATTGAGTCCTAGTTAAGATAAACCCTTTTAACGCTTTTTTCTATGTTTATATATCTGCTATTCTTAGGAAATATTCATGGAATAATATTAAGGCGATAACACCAAGAAACTCAGAAAGATGCTTTTATTGCCGTGTTTACAAATGTGATTATGCAAAACTTGACTGAAGCACTGCGCACTACAACACACAGACTTAGATTTTACCTTTGATAACAGATTTCTGCAAATAAATATACGTGATTCAAATGAAATCAAAATATCATTTATTCATTTAGGTAAGTTAATGTACATTTATAAAATAAAACAATATAATGCTTCTTAATTTACATTTACTGACATTTAAAATTAAAGACTAAGATCGGACGAGAAGAACTGGCAATGAACAATTTGCTGTCTTTTAAATCACCACAGATTAATTACAAATAAATTAATGTAATCGTTACTAATCCTCCACCTAAAACAAAAACGAGTTGGCTGGATATCCCGAGCCAGTATTTGCTTACACAGTCAAAAGTATTTCAATATACTAGATTAATTGCTTCAACTAGTGGCAATTAAGTGTTGTAACTCCTTGCGACACTTAAACGTAGTTAGCAACTGAAGCGTCTTCTTGCCTCCCATCATACACCAAACCCATTAAGGGTTTAAAATAAATTATCTGGGTATGGTTATGTTACACGTGAAAGCGAATGCTATTGCATTTTACACATAAACAACAATAAATAAACGTGCCTAAAGGTTTCAATAATTAAAGTTTTTTTCCTTAAAGGCTTTAGACGCCACGGAACGAGCAAGTCTCTAAACAATTTTCCTATTTTAATGTCATAAAATGCAAAAAAATAAATATGTTATATATTTATTACACAGGCCTACAATTTCTTTATATAGTAAATAGAGTGTGCTAAGTTTAAATATCGCAATATATCGCAAATAGGAATCACCAATACTTATTTGCTATAGTACAAAATATAAAGTTTTTTTAAATTGTGTAATAAATCTTATTGTGACTAAAACCAAACTTATATTCAGAATCAATGTACCCGTATAAGCTAAGTACACTTAAAAAAATCGGCCTGTATTATATATAAATCACAAACCGAAATCAAACCTACATCCTATTTACAGTAATAGAACTATTATGTGTATATACAAAAAATGATACTAGACTTTACATAGTGTGCTAAATAATAAAATACAATAATTGATAACAGATACAAATAACTTCTTATCAACGTTTGCGGGCGCGCGCTTTAAGATTCTCAGGGGATTTACTCCGGGAATGAACTCTTGTTCGGGTGATGGGAAGCCCCTGAGCCGTTAACATTAGTATATAAACAAGAAGCAGCAAGAAAGAGATATCACTTCTTCGTGGCTACTACTACTGTGATATTGTAAAGTTTAAAAGGTGAATATTCGTAATTTATTTTTAAGCTTAAGCTAAGTCCTGTTTATTTATAACAATTTTTTAATTATAATTACTTAACTAGCCACGTACAGCAAATGTGTTCACGGATTGGCTTGGTTATTATTTTTTTCATTTAAATACATTACGTGAACGATTTGGAAAGCAAATAAACTTGAATATTTAAATAAATTTGTATATTTTTAAAAACTTAAAGTGTAATATTTGCCTAATGTAATTAAAAAATATATTTTCAAAATAATATTATTTGTTTCTTTACTATTTCAGATAAAATGAAGTTCCTTTGTGTATTATTTGCGATTGTATCCGCAGTGGCGGCGCAGGAGTATTATGTGGAGCTCGTTGATGATGGGTAAGCAATATCTAAAGTGTATAAGAGATTTGCTAGTTTTATACTAATACAATTAGATACAATTCCTGATTTGCTTTTATTGGACACATATAACTACAGCCTAAAGGCTATATATAATCAATTTTGTTACTCTATTAACACATTTATAGGAAGAGTTAGGAATCTTACAGTTTCTTAAGCAGTATAAAGTTTAATTAATTAGCCCTTACTAAAGATACGAATTCTTCCTTAGCTACCCAGAATGGTATCTAGAACCTCAAATGAGGGTACGCCGTGACCTCACACTAGACCACAAAGTTGGGAATAATGGTAAAGTTTTTGGAACCGTTGGAGCCAATGACAATGGATTATTCGTAAGTATAATAATTAAATGTTCTTTTTAGATTACCTATTTATTATTTGAATCAAATATAAATTTTAAAGCGTACAGGTTGTCCCACCACAATCAACCTCAACCCAAAATTGAGCGTTTTGAAATTCTTTTTTTGTACTTTCAAAAAGATTTAGTATACAGACATCATTTCCCACATGGTATAGTAGATTTTTTTCCTTAGTCATTTCCTTAAAACGCCTCAATTAGACACATGTAGATACAAATATAATGTTATACATTTTGTACACTTTGTGTTATTTTTATTGAAAATAAAAAGAAAAATCTTCAAACAATTACTTTTATAATTTTATTTTAAAAGTCACTGCCTCGGAACTATCTAATTAAATTATATGAATTCGTATATATTTATATATGTTCTAATAAAACAAAATATTTTAGGGTAAAGGTGGATATACTCACCAGATCTTCGATGACCATAGAGGAAAACTATCAGGTCAGTTATCTGGTACCCGGGTGCTGGGACCTCTCGGAGACTCCTCTCACCTCGGAGGAGGCTTGAACTGGCAAAACTCCAACGCTGCTGCATCATTGGATGTCAGCAAACAGATTCATGGACCCACTTCTGTATGTTATTTGATTTATCGATTATAAAAACTTGTGTCGATTTCGTTGATATTTTTTCAAACACATTATTAATTATCGTATTTCTGTTTTGTAAAACAATTTAGTGTTTGTGATGTGGAGCTAAATGTATAAAGAGGTGTTTTATAATGTTTTTAAAGTCCGATATAACGTACTATGTTGTAAATAGTTTTTGAGAACAAATAACTCAACCAGCCTACTGTTACGCGAACCTGAACATTAATAAGTAATTTTACATTATCAATTTTTATTTTTACAGTGGTCTGCGGCTGGTGGTGGAAAATGGCCAGTTGGTAAGAACGGCGATTTCTCACTCCAAGGCACATACGATCAAATGTCTGGACGTCGCCCTGATTACGGCGGCAGAGCCGCCTATAACTACCGTTGGTGATTGTTACTTATTAAGAATTAAAGTATTTATTTATTAATTTGTATTTTTATACTCGTACAATTTATGTAAGACCTATATTTAAACATTAAACACAAATTTAAACATTCCTAATTGTAATTGTTTGAGCTAGGGCCACTCCCAGTTCCTAATTCCTTTACAGATCTTCTTTCAAAATTCACGCGGCTAACCGCGTTTAAAAATACTTTCTGCGTATATTCAAAAAATGCCAATTTACTTCTTAATAGCGACTTTGGTATATTCCTGGTGATGGATTCATATCCCAATGGTATTACTATATGATAACTTATTTAATTCAGATTATATCCATATATAATTGTATTAAAGTAAGTCAGTTAATTAAGTAAACAAAATGTAAGGCATATACTGGTTCTCAAGCAAATTAAAAGTAAAGAGAAAAAGGATATAGGTATCTGCTTAACAATAGAACAAATGCCTTAAACATCAGAAGTACAAATATATTTATAGTCGATACTTTAATATATGTAGTACATATATTCATTATTAAAAAACGCACTCAGATCAATAACATTAAGAAATTCAGTAACGTGCTTTTATCGAACATGTCTGCAAATATGTTTATGCAAAACTGCAAAATATATGTTTAGGAAAATCAGCACTGCACGCTATAATTTCTGCAAATAAATAAATGTTATTCAAATCAAATTAAAATATCATTTATTAATGTAGGTAACTAAATGTACACGTATGGAATAAGAAATATTAAAATAGTTATTAATTTACATTTACTGCCAGTTCTCAAATCAAGGGCGTATAACGGACGAGAAGAACTGGAAATGAACAATTTGCTGTCCTTTAAATAACCATGAATTAATTACAAATAAATTCATAATCAATAAAAACGAGTTGACTGGATATCCAGAGTCAGAATTTTCTTACACAGTCAAAATTATTTCAAAATACTAGACTAATTTCTTCAACTAATGTGTTGTTGTGGTGTCTCATTGCCACCCATCATACATCGAAACCCATTAGTAAGGGGTTTAATTAAATTGTCTACGGTATGATTATGTTGCATGTGAAAGCGGATGCGGATTAGCTTGAAACATATACTTAATTGCACGTTATAAACAGGACTATACGTAATTAATTTAGGCTTTTTTCTTGAACCCTTGGACCTATAAACACTTATAGAGAGATATATCTATGAATAATGTTCCTCTTTTTATGTAATACGTGCCATATAATACTTAAATATTTCATATGCTATGTATTTATTATATGTACTTATAAAAACAGTCAACGAGTCTAAATAGATGTTTGTGCGAAAGAGATGCGAAAAGGTATTCGTATATACCGAAATCAAACTGGCATCCTATAGATTGCTCAAACGAATTTCGACTGTTTGTTTATACACTTAGGTCACAATTAGTAAATCCAGTTAAGACACTCCAGTAAGGGTATTACGTAAAGCATCTATGTACTTATAGAAAACGAATGACCTCTGATTGAATCTAATATTGGTTCGACTCTCGCCTTATATTTGCGGTAAATAGATCTCAATAAAATCTATTCTGGAAACTTTAATATGCTTTCAAAGCGTATTTGAACTAAAATCTATGTAAAAGGTTCCAAGTAAATATGTAACTACAAATTTTAAATTGCAATTTAAACTAAGCGAGATTACTCTGACTATTGCATACAATTAGACAACTAGCTTTTATTTTAGAGTAACCCTCCTTGTGTTAATTAAGATTGCGTGTTCGTCCTAAATTCACTTCAAGACTGGCTTTAATTTTGACCGTTGATGCTTAATTTTCAGCTATATCATTTATCGGCGTTCTGTTAAGAGTTGCTGGTCCTAATTGGCTACGAGTTTGTTTGTTTATGCCTCAATAAATTTATGTTGTATATTTTATGAATATTGTAGCGAATTTTATAGCACTGTGTCATACCGTGACACTGACATATTTCTATAAATTCCCGTAGCCTAAGGCATGGAGCAAAAATCCAATAAATGACGACGTCCTATATAGATATCTATTTTTGGATATTAGATATGCACGTATCACGATGTTTTGGTTTACCGTCTAAACAAGTATTTTGCACATTGAACTGAATGCGACTGAACTACGACTTTAGGGCTGATTATCAAAAACCGCTACGTTTAAATAGTTTTTATTTTATTTAACATTACCTCGAACAAATACATTAAACTTGGTAGTAGTATAATAGTTCTATAATATAAATCACGATAAAAATAAAGCATGTAGGTGAAATTGCAGATGTTATTCGATTACGTTGGAGCCACGTCGGAGCTTTCATTTGCCTTGTTATAGAGCAATAGGGACTCCAATTAAGGTGAGCTCGCAATTTAAGCACGCAATGCGCATACCGTTTTTGCTCCTCTAGGATTTATGTATGAAAAGTAAACGTAACGGCAAGAAATCGTAGAAAAATATTCTTGCTGATTAAGAACGGTCTACCTTTAGTTGTGAGCAACCTAAGTGTCGTCCAAGATTTCGGCTTCTTTGTACCTAAGGGATATGTGTGACGGCGACGGCAAAGGCCAAGGTTGTTTGTGATAACAAGGGCCAGACCCAATCTGTTGCGCAGATCCTCGTTAACAAAGACGTTGCGCTTATTGAATGCGGTCTCGGACACTATCGCCGTCTTTATATGTTCGCAAAGTCAGTTCACAGCAGCGATAGGTTTTGTGTATCTAATTATATTTAATTTTTTCAACATTATCGTATTGGTTTACTGTAAAGATATTGTATGTATTTTTATGTGAATAAATACATGTTTAGTTTTCAGCCAATAAATGGTTTAAAATTCTTTGAATTTATTTCTTAAATATAATAAAAACCTTATCTTATTTATTTTATTCTGTCTGTCTTCTTGACAATTGTCTATTATTGGGGTCTAGAGGGGTAGGATACGACGACTCGAGACTTACCTCTGTATCAAAAAATGTACAGATACATCGGCATTCTTGCGATGTTTATTACGTATTTATAAAGAAAGATCACACAGATGGGAATGTATCTTAATATAAGAGTCACTCAACTGAACTGTTCGGAATTATAATAATATTTAATTTGCAGTCACCCTATCACTAGAGCCAGCAGGAGATTAAGGTAACCCCCTCTAGACAACTACGGTGATGTTACAGGGAATAAGCTTAAACTTTAAACCTCTCATTTTGCCTTCAATTATACGTTACAGAATATTATGTTATTAACTTTTTGATTGTGCTTAAATTATTTATCAAATGTTGAAGTATCTTTGTAAAACCTTTCTACCTTGATATTACGTTACGTTTAACTTGTTTACGCAAATAAATAAACCTAAATTTATTATTTATTTTTCTTTGGTTTTAAAACTATAACTAAAAATACTCAACAAAACATGTTTGTTATGTAACGGTCAATTAATATGTAGACATAAGGCACATTATTAACAAAGTGAGAAAACCTTAAAATGCTTTTTGAATGCCTCTTTGGGTTTATAATATAAGTTACAATTAGAGATAAGATATATTATTACGTTATCCAATGAATATTAAATATATCACCCAAATAATTATTATTCAAAATCATTCAGTTAACAAAACGTCCATAAAGGAATACATATTAAATGCTAAATGCTTCTAATTTTACATTCACTGCCAGTTCTCAAATCAAGGGCGTAGAAGAGATGACAAAAATGGCAAAAAACTCTCCGCAACTCTCCACTATTATTATGATGTTGGAATATTTTACCAAATAAATGAACTCTAGTACACTTGTCTTCCATAAAAATATTATATTTACGAGAATGTTTTCCTAAACATAAACCAATTCTGCGCAATAGACTTCAATCTATATTCTTCCGAACGGATATTAACTTCAAACCGAATCTAATAACAGAGCGACGTCGCCGAGGAAAACTGCTTTTCATAGGGTTTTCATATAATAGGTCTCACAAGAGTTACTCAAATAAATCTGAGTATTTATTAAAAAGTTTTATGTTCGTACAATCCTAATAAATAATGAGGTGTCAAATGAGACGTCTTAAATTCTCATCAAAATTCGTCTTAACCTTATAACGTTCATTATTAATTTTTCGAAGTAAGAACTGGAGTAACTTTTTTTAGTAATGGGAACCTATTTTTTTTAATAATTATCAATTTCTACTCTAAAGGGTTATTTGACCACATGACCCCATGGACTTTTCTTAAAACAATTCGGATTTGTTTCTTATCTCCGTCAATATTTTAAAAAAATAATTTATTATAATTTCTAAATCAAAATATCTTTAATATCCGAAATATAAAAATTAAAAAGTTTTCACTTGATTTTTTTTAAATATTATATGTTCTAAACTATTTTTTGGACACGTTCGATACAAAAAAGTTGAACAAAGAAAGTGGGAATATACAATGTCTGACTTATTCGTTGTCATGGTACTAATAAGCGATTCATCTTAGTTGTATGTTGTTAATAGGCTCGCAATAAGAGCTCACGGAACGTCGCGTCGTATGAAGCTGAAATGGGTATTAAATTGGCTATACTATATATACTTTACAAATACTATAATAATCAATATCAATGTATCATTAAAAAAAAACATAGTTTTGAAAATGTATTAGTGATATTCAGAGTGGAAAAATTAACCACTACGTATGACGTCGGTTTGTCACATTCATTTTTAACATACCAAAGTCCTCTTACTCTATATAATAATATTCTAGAGTAATAGGGACAAAACATTAATTTGCTGTTTAGTACTTCGAGTACGTTTTTGAACAAGGATTTAGAAATTGCAATACAAAAACGAGCAGTTGGCCTTGTGGGTTCAGCATGCAAAGTTATCCCTGAGGGTTTTAGGGTCAATCTCCAGCTTTGTTAATGGACTTTTTGACTATGTATCTAACACTAATTCGTATAGTGACAGCCAAAATGTTTATAATATAAAAATGTTCAAAGAAGTGGATGTAATCTAAGCCTGGGTCTTGCCATATTGGGTTGTAGTACCATTGGATTATTGAAGTGAAACTTCCAATGTGACTTGCAATAAGGTCGTTAATTGTTGAACATTCGAGACGGGGGATAGAAAGAGACACAGACAAAGTATATTATTTTCGTCATTAATATCCACATTGTACTATTTTGTTCTGATTAATTTGTACAATAATATTTATTTAACTAAAAAGATAAAAAGGATATCAAAGGTATAAATGCGTCGGTTTTCGTTACATTTAGAGAAATTTTCAGAATTAAAAATGCACGCAAACTTTTGGAGTGGCTCAATGAAAGCCGAGCGTTCGCTGTTTATATTTCAAACTAAATAAAAATCGTCGAAGTTGAAACTTTAAGTGGGTTCATGTTATTCTATATTGCGAATTTTATAAACGTTATAATTTTTAAAAGTTTGCCTTTTTGGCCAGGTGTTTTTTGGGGTTTAGTCGGTAAAAAAATGTTTTCTGCAGAAATTTAACAGAAATTATACTAATAAATTAGGTCAATACAGCTTTTTTAGCCAAAATATGGCATGCAAATATATTATTTTATAGAAAATAATTATCCAAATTGTAAAAGCCAATGAAGATTTTTCTTAATAAATATGAATATGACTATATCTTCTTATTAAAGTTATATATTCACTTTTATGTGGTCATATTTAATTATTTACTAGTAGTAATAAGTAGAATGCAGGGTTTCTTGCTTGCTTGCAATTAACTGAATCCCGGGGCGTAACTCCCAAGATTTAGTTAATTGCTATGAAACGAATGACTGCAAAGTAACGGTTGAAGAGAGTGCCTCCGTCTGGCTATACTCTAGGAGCGTAACTCTGACAATTTAGGAAATCGCCTAAAAATCGAATCTAATCCTCGAAATCGAAAACTAAAAAAAGCCTGAGTGAGCAAAATTTACAGCCTTGGCTCGTACATAGACAAGATATTAAAAACCATTTCCGAGTATTTCTTTGGACGGTTATCTTTAATTATGTATGAAATATCAAATTAAACATTCATAACTTAAGGCCCCAGTTGCACCAATTAAATTGTGTATGCATGAATTAATATTTATTTACGAAGAAGGAATAACTAGACAATAATTAAAAACTCAAAAAAAAACATACAGAATTAAAGACAGTCCTAATAAATAATCTGTAATTATTTTTAAAATCATGTCTGCTTAATATTACTTCCCTCACTGGCTCAATATCTCCTTCTGCGTAAGAATCGGCGTAGTCCAGTCATTACTGGACTACGCCGATTCTTGCTCTTCGGATCTAAACGAGGAATTGTTCAATAAACTATTTCGTCTCAAAAATTTCTGTAACCGTTTCATATTCGGTCTAAGACGATATCATTGCGTTTCAAAAGCGGCTGGTCACCCATTCGTCAGCGACGTGATGCTCACGTTCTCCATCTTTTATATTCCAACCTTTTCAATCCTATCTCTAAAATGATTTCAAGTTTTTGGGCGCCCATAGCTATAGCTTACGGTCTTCCGAAAACTATATCCTTGAAGTCCCATCTCATAACTCCTGCTTAATTGGCGAATCCTTTAAGGACTCTGCAGTTAGGTTATGGAATTCACTTCCCGTCCCTATTCGCTTAGCTCCTTCTCTATCTTCCTTTAAATCTCTATTGTACAAACATTACCTGTCCACATCGTATCCCTAACTTTAGTACCAACCGATGTGAGACTGATCTAAAATTATCGTGGTATATGTGCACTTTTTCCTTGTTATATTGTGTCATTCTTAGTTAAGTTTTATTTATCCTATTTAAGTGTTGAATGGATAAAAACTTGTAGAACTTTTATGTACTTAGACGTCCTTTCAAAAGACTTTAAAATTAAAAAGAAATTAAGTAAAATATAAAATACTGCTTCTTATTTGAAAAGGGGTTATTATAATAATATAAGAAAATATATTTTTACGATTATTTATTTGTACCTAATAATTCATGGAACAAAATAAAATAAATCAATGGCGCTACAACTGTTTAAAGTCTTGTTGTTGTTAAACTAATAGGCAAGTAGGTGATCAGCCTTCTGTGCCTGACGCACGCCGTCGACTTTTTGGGTCTATGGCAAGCCGGTTTCTTCACGATGTTTTCCTGCACCGTTCGAGCTAATGTTAAATGCGCACATAGAAAGAAAATCCATTGGTGCATTGCCGGGGATCGAATCTACGACCTCAGGGATGAGAGTCGCACGCTGAAGCCACTAGGCCAACACTGCTTGAACAAAATTAAGGAGATATATATTTATACCCTACTTAGCTTGGACTTGAACATAAATATTATATTCTAGTTTACATAACGACAATACCCTAAACCCTAAGGATAAAATGTGTTATTTCGAAACAATATTATTCAACTAGTATATATCTAGTAGTATATATATATATCATTACTAAATTGACAGTGTCCTACTACCTAATATTGACCTACTATTCGTAAAGACACGCGACTTGGCAAGACTTTTTTGTTATATAAAATAGTTTGCCCGTGTACGTTTAGTAGTTTTGTAGTAAGCAGCCTAAAATCTGCGTATCAAACGTCTGCCTTCTACTACACTGTACAATACAATTACATATATACTATGAATACAACCAAAAACATCAATTCTTCATATTTGTCATTTTTTTCTCTATTCCTATCTGAATTTAACACAGTTTATACTATTTAAAATGATTTCATAAAGTTAAAGTTAAACGCCGGTTCCCAGCTGCTTTTTGGTATGAACGGAGAAAAGGATCGCGTTGCACCAGCGCCGAAATCAAATGACGAGCTAGGGGTCTTGAAGAGATTTAGTTTTCCCATAGCAGATACATCAGTTTTTTGAAGGAAATCAGTGCGTGCTGCGCCTAGTGAAGCTCCAAGTTTGTTCCTGAAACATTATTTACGATCATAACCTTAACTCTAATAAATAATCGTAAATTAAGTTTATCAGAGTACACATTTTGAACCATCGCAAATAAATTTAATTATAAAAATCATCACAGTTTTAGCTGTGTTTAATACCTTGACTATGAGTTTGGTATTATGGTTTATGGTCAAATAAACTAACCAAAGCGTATTGAAGCGTCTTATTGATACTCACTTGTACATGTAATCGACGCCTGCACCATACGTGTTGAAGTTGGGTACATTCGGTATACTTGGCATGTTCTTTGTGACAAATGCATTCGCGTCCAAATTGTGGTTAGGTGTGTTGACAACATTTAACTTGGCCGCAGCTGTCAACTGCTTTCCGAAGTCTGGGATCTGTCTGCCAGACAGGCTGAGTCCGTGGCCATTTCTAAAAAGTTCAATTTAAAGCTAAATAAAGAGAATAGCATTCGTCTAACTGATAACATCTGAGTGATCTAGAGTACTCTTATGTCTCTATCTGGCAAAACATGTTTAGCTTATGAAAGACTGCGACAAGTGTTTTACTACAAGGTGACCAAAGACACCTTTTTATTCTTATGAATTAAAACCATCCAAATATAAACTCTTCAAGAAACAATTTAAATTATTAATAACTTGTACGTTAGGTGTTCGTTCCTGTCGTTTTTAAATGTTTTGCTTAGAAGAGATTGCTTTAATTTTATTGCCCATTGCACTATGCATTTATTAGCGAGTACTATCTATAGATAAATTTATCATACTTACATATTATCCAAAGCCACACCAGCTCCATACGAGGTCAGCTTATTGCTAGGGTCCATCGTAGCCATACCAGTCGCACTGAGAATGTTAGTATCAGACTTCGCAAGAGGCACTTTGCCTGCCAAGTCCCAGTTCCCCTTATTATCAAGACCAGCTCCCACCTGCACTTGTCTCCTTACTCTTGAGTGCTCTAATAATTCAGGCAAATAATCTTCGTCAATTAGAATATATCTACAGTTAATGCAGGCTAATAGCGCGGCAAAGATCAAAGTTTTGAAAAACATTTTTATTTTTTATATGTAAGAACTCTCGTAACTAAGAAGCGAATGGATGCTGTGTGTTTGGTCCATGCTTATATACGTATGATTGGGGCGCGGAAAAGTCCCGGAGACGTTATCAAGTTACATATTATAGTTGATTGGATGTGGCCTTACGTTTTAGTTTCTTTGTTTACTACAGTAAGAAGAAAATCTAATTTTTGAATATATTTTTAATTAATTGAGTAACATGTAGCATATTGGTTAGATTGTTTGTTTTTTGTTCTTCATTGATTTTTTGTTAGATTCTTGAGTTTCATGTTAGAGTAATATCGTTACCATATGATTTATCATTAACTATGCTTATGTGATTTATTTAATATTTATTGTTTTGTTTTTAATTTGTTAACAATGTTAAGTAAAATTCTATTCAAATAGGTATTTAAGCTATTTTATAATATAATAATATATTTTAAGAAATCTAGACTTTCACAGCCTATAAACACAACGATTGTGTCGCGTGCGTGATTTTTTTATACCTAGGTTGTTACCTAGGTATAAAAAAATCACGCAAGTGTTAAGAAAATGAAAAACCGGCTTAATGTAGAAAGTTGCGAATACTTGTATTGTTTTTCGAAGTAATCTCTCTATAATTCGATGTAACCACTGTAACCACTGGGCCCATTCTTCTCTTCTATGGCAGTTTCGCAGGTGCCAGGTCAGGACTGTATGGTGGATGACTCATTATCTCGATACCTGCCATAGTCAAATATTCACCAATCAATGCGAAGGTGTTTCTCGTTCGTCGGTTAAAGTATAATAATAATATAAATATAAAGTATAATAATCCATCTGGTACAAAGCTTTCTGACGCCTAAATGTTGGTGTAATATTTTTTCAACTTGACTCATACCAATGCCTAGGCTTGCTCATGTCTGCTGATAGGTCTTCCTCTATCATGCGCCGCACAGAACTGATGTTATCTTCAGTAGTCGCTGTTAAAGGACGTCCCTAACGCGGATCGTTATTGAGATTTCTACGTCCACGCTTAAACTTGTTAAACCAATTATTTATTTTAGTTATTTAATAGTGGCACGAGATGGGGCTTCATTAAGAAATGGGAATCGCAGCCTGTGATAACTTTGTTGATGAGTAAGTCCACAACAAAAATCTTAAGTCAAGATTTATTATAATCATTGAGCGAAAATTTTCACGCGTTAGGTTCATTTTCACGTGTAACAAGAGTTTTAGATTTGCCTCCAATTAATAAAAACAAATGACAAATGAATGCAATATACTACATCAACCACCAAAAAGTTCTAAAATTGAAATTCAAAAAAAGTTTTCAGTAGCATTGTTTCTAACTGGCTAGTTCTAAACATTTTCACTGTAAACTGTGTGTGTATACCACGTATAATGTTGTTTCTTCGTAATTCAGTGGTTAATTCGGAATATCAGTATTAGTCGGGACGTAAAGTGATTTTTACTTTTTTCTGTATTGCTTCATCTAGTTATTATTTATAGTTATAGTATTTAGGAGGCACTAAAACTAGCGCCTCTGTCGCTAAAATATCGACACCCTGAAGTTAGCATTTTAAAATAAAAAATGCACATTTCTTTAATTATGTAGAAATATTAAAATAAACAATATTTTTGTGATATTAAAATAAACTTTATTTAACTAGATAATGCGTTATAATAAAACTTTCAATGTATTAAATACCTTTTTTTCAATTGTTAGTGTCGTTTTTGCAACAAACGTAAAATAAGGCTAAAGTTACTATTTTTTTTAAAGATTTTCATCTTGTTACGCCAAAGAAGTATAACTAATGTATTTTTTCTTTATAATGACTTCATCAAACATGTGGTAATAATTAAACCGCAAGTTAAAAATAACCACGAAAATAATAAAAGTGTTAACAACGAAGCCACGAAGGTGTTTACGTAAATATGCACGTTTAAGGGGATTCACAATCCTATTATTTGGTTATCATCTAATTAATATATAATAATCATGAGGTCAGACGTCAAGAGATATCGAGGGAATTCCTCGCCTGGCGAAGATATAGGGTTCAAGACAATTCATTTGGTTATTATAACGAATATTTGTTTTAATTTATTTTCATGAAATTAATTTAGTAATTCATTATAACAAATTTTTACTAATCATTGTTGACAAATTCAAACCATACATATACATTATAAATATAAAATAATACATGTAAGCATAACTTTATGTGATCATATGACACTTGACAATGATATGAACTTGACATGATAATTATTATTGTTAAACTAAAAAAACACTAAGCGGTAACTATATATACTGCCAATTAAATCTAACCTAAAATGTTCTACTGTAGTAAACAAAGAAACTAAAACGTAAGGCCACATCCAGTCAACTATAATATGTAACTTGATAACGTCTCCGGGACTTTTTCGCTCCCCAATCATACGTATATAAGCATGGACCAAGCACACAGCATCCATTCGATTCTTAGTTACGAGAGTTCTTACATATAAAAAATAAAAATGTTTTTCAAAACTTTGATCTTTGCCGCGCTATTGGCCTGCATTAACTGTAGATATATTCTAATTGACGAAGATTATTTGCCTGAATTATTAGAGCACTCAAGAGTAAGGAGACAAGTGCAGGTGGGAGCTGGTCTTGATAATAAGGGGAACTGGGACTTGGCAGGCAAAGTGCCGCTTGCGAAGTCTGATACTAACATTCTCAGTGCGACTGGTATGGCTACGATGGACCCTAGCAACAAGCTGACATCGTACGGAGCTGGTGTGGCTTTGGATAATATGTAAGTGTGATAAATTTAACTATAGATAGTACTCGCTAATAAAAGCATAGTGCAATGGGCAATAAAATTAAGGCAATCTCTTCCAGGCAAAACATTAAAAGACGACAGAAACGAAGACCTAATAATATAAATGGTTTCTTGTGGATTTTGTTATTTTACGATTTAAAATCATAAAAATAAATAGGTGTCTTTGGTCACTTGTAGTAAAACACTTGTCGCAGTCTTTCATAAGCTAAACATGTTTTGCCAGATAGAGACATAAGAGTACTCTAGATCACTCAGATGTTATCAGTTAGACGAATGCTATTCTCTTTATTTAGCTTTAAATTGAACTTTTTAGAAATGGCCACGGACTCAGCCTGTCTGGCAGACAGATCCCAGACTTCGGGAAGCAGTTGACAGCTGCGGCCAAGTTAAATGTTCTCAACACACCTAACCACAATTTGGATGCGAATGCATTTGTCACAAAGAACATGCCAAGTATACCGAATGTACCCAACTTCAACACGTATGGTGGAGGCGTCGATTACATGTACAAGTGAGTATCAATGAGACGCTTCAAGACGCTTTGGTTAGTTTATTTGACCTTAAAGCATAATGCCAAACTCATAGTCAAGGTATCAAACACAGCTTAACCTGTGATGAAAATTATTATAATTAAATTTATTTGCGATGGTTCAAAATGTGTACTCTGATAAACTTAGTTTACGATTATTTATTAGAGTTAAGGTTATAATCGTAAATAATGTTTCAGGGACAAACTTGGAGCTTCACTAGGCGCAGCACGCACTGATTTCCTTCAAAAAACTGATGTATCTGCTATGGGAAAACTAAATCTCTTCAAGACCCCTAGCTCGTCATTTGATTTCGGCGCTGGTGCAACGCGATCCTTTTCTCCGTTCATACCAAAAAGCAGCTGGGAACCGGCGTTTAAGTTTAACTTTATGAAATCATTTTAAATAGTTAAAAACTGTAGCAAAAAAATTGTATTATGGGTTTTGTATCTCGGTCATATCCTTTCGTATTATTGTATAGTTCTTGACGTCGAGTTATTATAGTGGAGACGTTTCACTTACAACGCTTAAATATATTTATTTGTAAACTTTTCTTATATGTATGTTTTATAAAACCAGTGTTGACAAATAAAAAAATACATTATATACAGTTTATTTTTTACCTACATACTTTTAAGAGCTATTCTAAATGTTTATTTATGAAAGTTTACTACATCATACCTAGTACTTACGTACGGTATAAGTTACAAACGTTTTTTATCTAAAATGTATAACAATTTAGGTAAACATAATTGTTAAAAAAAAGTATATATACAACATAAAATAAAAATGCCAATTTTTTTTGTAAAACAACGGATTTGGTTCGAGATGACACTTGTTTTGTTTAGAATCGATCAGTTTACTACCGAATATACTGCTCCTGCTACTAATAGCTCCGGATAAGTACTGTTTAATCCGAACTGCGAAGAATTCGATAGTTTGATTGTTACATTTGTTGGCTACTCGTTGTTACATATAGTTATAGATGAAACAAATTTAATATCAAGATTTAAAATTAAATGTGTGAGATGAATTGCGACATGTCATTAATTTTAAGCAACATAGAATTACTCGTAATGTTGCTATTTAAAAATAAAAATTGTGTTCTTACCGTCATTTTATTGCAGATTTGTTGACGTTTATTTTTAATGACTTTAAGTAGGTCTATAGTAGGCCTAGTACGTATTAAAATATATTGATTACTGATTTAAATATTAATTTAGGTATACAATGAATTTCTTCACTAATTTAAATTAGAAATTCCGAAGATGTTGTTGATGTTTTGTTTTTTTCGTTGAGGAAAGCGTTGTTTATAAATGACTCTAGCATACTCTTTTACATAATAATTGGTTTAGTTAATTCATTTTTTTCCTACGACAAAATTCACAAAAAAAGAGTGCGACTTTACATGAATTACAATCTAGCATATACAATAATTATGGCTAATAATCACATTCAAATAACAAAATCCGCGGCTGTGCACCAATGGACTTTCTTTCTATGTGCGCATTTAACATTTCGTAACGTTTTAACGTTTTGTTCGAACAGAGAAGAAAAACATCGTGCGGAAACCGGTAAACGTTAGACCCAAAAATCTACAGCGTGCGTCAGACACAGGAGGCTGATCACCTACCCTTAGGTAGGTGGGCCTCAGACCAGACCTAAAAAGGTGGTAGCGCCACTGATTATTATTAATAATTATGTTGGCTTAATTTTCTACAACACTGAAAAGCTGAAACTAAGGTATTGTTCATTAACATGTATCCGAGATACCGAACTTACACTTATATTCACACTGCAATACACAAGGTTTATTAACTCATAAGGTTTATTTCTCTTTAGGCGTCTTATTCTTTGGTCAAAATATATAGACATATAACATCTTACTCTAAAATTAGCTTAAAGGTTTACCTAAATGTAACCAAGTTAGAGTACACAAAATGTAGGTCAAACTGTAAAATCAACGTTAGTTTCACGAGCAACAGTTAATTTTAGTTTAGTTTAGTTCACTTTGGTCTTGATGAATCTATACAACTGTCTGGAATGAAATAATACCTACTCAAAATTTAATTATTATTCAACTAAAGTTATAGAGAGTACAGATAATAATAAAGTGTAACTAACTTTGTATTTATTGTTGCCTATCTGAAGTCTCAATGAAGAAACTCTAAAATAGAATCAGTGTTACGGATATTGATATTTTATACAAAAACATACCAATCGATATCGTTATTATTATGGAGTAACGCCGCTTGAATATACTAACATGTGGACTGTGGAGGAAGGAAGTTGTGTTCTTCCTCACCCTTAAAGGTGACCGCGCTTAATTGCTGATGTCGTTGTTGTTGTATATACAGTCAAAACCGTTTACGTCGACATCGTTTAGAACAACATACTGGTTATATTGATCAAAATCGAAGGTCACGGCGGATAAGGTACTTATTAACAACGTCATCGGCTGTTACGACTATCGGTTTTTACGACCAAATATGAGTAGTCCCTTCGATGTCGTTGTAACAGATTTTGACTGTACGATATTCAGCGCTCGTAAATACTTACTGAGACGGTGTGACGTTATCACTGTGATTGTTGCTAGATTGTCACAGTCACGGTTAAGCGCAAAGTAAAATAGTTATCTTCTAGATGATTAATCGTCTCAGTAAGGTGAAGTTACACGTCAGTAAAGAAGCTTGTGATATAATTTGTAAAGTTCCTAATGAAATAGGGAGTTAGCTCGGCTCGGAGTTTATGAAAATAGATTAGGGTTAGGGCACACTGGAGCCGTAAAACTGTGATGATAAAAATATTAGTAGCAGTTAAGCAACATGTTCATGTTCAGTTTCGAGGTCTTTTTGTAGAAATGGCTAAATTAGCCTGTAAGAAGCTTGGTGTGCAAAGCGAGACTGTACTTCATTCCAGGCCACCGTTAGCAACTCTATAAAGCGCAAATACAGCACTGACTTATTATTTACTTATTCTGTTTCGTATGTTTTGTGTAAAAATGTGCGTCGGCTTTGTTTATTGTCTAAACATATTTTTAATAATATGGATATGTGTAGATGAAGATTACTTATAAATAATCTTGATTGTATTTAATAATTTTGATTTTGTGTGCAAGTGTGTAGTTAATAATAATAGTGACTATGGAATTACTATTATTATTCGACTGATTGATTATTTTTATTCGATCGTAGTTAATAAGTATAAGTAAAAGATTTTAAATTTAATTTTCGAATACAATACATCCATAAGTTCATTTCTAAGTTTCATTAAAAGAAGTCTCTCATTGTTAAGTGTAAACAGTGTTACTATACCCAGGTGTACCACAATCACAAAATAAACGCGCTAGATTGTTGAAGCGAGAAATGGGACATCCAAGTTGTTGGTACAATCTTTGAGAAAAAGGGAACTCGTCACAACAAGACACTGGATTAGGTAAATTATATTTATCATACTTTTATTGACTATAAAGTTACTTTTTCCTCACATTTTAAAGACGTAAGGAAACTTTATACAATTTAGTATACATCAATTGTAATAACAAGATACAGTGGCACTAAAAACCCTGGTTTTGGCCTCAGATTTCTGTATCTGTTTCGTTATCATTTGTTGGCAAGTGATCAGCCTTCTGAGACACGCTGTGAATAATTGGTGTCTAAGGCATGCCGGTTTACTCACGATGTTTTCCTTTATCTTACTATCGAGTATTAAATGGGCACATAGACAAAGACTCCAACAGTTGGACCTACGACATGAGGAATGACAGTTACAAATCAAAGCAGCTAGAACTACTCTTAAAAAAAATAAAGTGGCAAATAAAGTCTAAATTTATTTTATAGCCCGTTTCGTTTGAACATTTCTTAACATTTGTCTAAAAAAATTGCTTATTTACTACGGGATAATAAAGAATTCTTATGAAAAAATCTAAATTGGATTCAGTATTAAGTAACAAAATATTACCCGTTTAGAACACGGGGTGATAAGAACAAAGCATTCATATCTTTTCGAGAACAATAAGTCAAACTCATCAGTCTAATTAGTAAAAAACATGTACATATTAGAATATAGTAGAAAAAGATTAATATAATCTAAAGTATAGAATTGTCTTTTGTTAAAATAGCTTTTACACATTAAGAATAACACTATTTGAACGGATTAAGCTATGTATTTAAGTCACCGTGACCGTTTAAAAAGTGTTTTTCTTAATCTAAAGTAGTGTTTCTCAACGTAGGGCGCATGCCCGCTGGGGGACAACTGATTGTTAGTGGAGCTATAAGTAAGTTCATTAAAATTAGTTGGAATTTGAATTTCGGTTTTGCATTTGATTTGAATTTGGTTTCAAAAATTACTTACAATTTCCTAGTTATTTCTACGTAAAACCTATTATTTAATTGCCTTAAATGAACAATTCATTTTTTTATATTAAAATTTATGTTTTTGGGCCATAAGAATCTTATGACAAATAGGTTGGAAACACTGATTTAAAGCATAATTTATTTTATTATATAGGTTAAGAATATTGGAAATACTTCATATATGTGGGTTGGTGATTTTATATTTGGAAAAATAAATAGCTTTTGGCAAGCTATACGACCAATATTGCTTAAAGCTAATTCTTTTTTCGGTGAAAACTGTTAGCGTTATATTGATAATTATAGACTGAATTGAAAACTATTATAAAGTTTACCTTTATATTATAAAGTTTACCTTTATAATAGTTTAAGAAATGTTGGAAATATTTATAATGCAAACAAAAGGTATTATATTAGTCTCATTCTAGTAGTTTCTATATTATATTATCCAATTATCTTTCCGTCGCTAACTGCGGTGCCTGCATTATGCCTCATTACTTAGGATCTTACATTGTTAATAGACATTAATAGGTTTGTAGATTCCCACTTAAGAATAGATATTTGTAATCGTAATCTTAAAACTTCGAAACTATTAAGTCTTCATCATTATTATTAGTAGGCGACAAATGTTGGTAAATTTAATAAAAAAACATTTGATAATAGAATATATCCTGTTAACATGTTACAATACTATCGCATTTCGTTGTGTGAAATTTAAATTTAATATCTCTGTGCGATGATTCTGTATATGTCAATTTATTTAGTTTAATTGGTAACTTTTTATAATTGCTTCTTTACTGCTACATGCTTTACGTATCGTTTTTAAAATTCGTTCAGTTGTTTTAGAGTTCATCCATTACTGTAATCTGTAAAAATATAATAGTATAATGACGAGCTTTATTGGACGAATTAATGTCAACAAAATATTATGACACGAGCTTAGATCTTTTGTCACTTCAATAATCTAGATCTGTCCACTGCCGGAAACGGTATGCACAAAAAGAACATCTCAAATAAGCTTCAATATTTGAGTCGGTGAAATAAGGAACTTTCCTCTAGGATAATGAATGAGTAGTGTAGGCCTAGTCGACAGAACCACTTTAATACCATTAAGTACTTATTTCAAGAAGAAATTTGCCGAATATCTATCGTGATCCTATTGGGTAACGCTATAAAACTTAAGAAAACGATAAAAATATTTCAATTTATTAAACAAATACTCAGCTTGCTTCGTGTTACCATTGTCTGATTGGATGATGTAGTCTGCGTTTGCACAATAAATGTTCTGGAAGGAAGCAAATATTGTAATATTTCTCCGGTATGTATCACAAAAATATAGAGAGTTCCAGAAATGATTCATATACAGTACTGGCATCCCTGCATAATCCCCTGAAATGTTGAATTTAGTCACGTAGAACAAAATCATTATTAAGGCATATCTTGAATAATGTTGGTAACTAACTATTGGATAATAAGTATGTGTAGTGGCTGTAAGTTTTTCAAATATCAGTTTTAGGCAGTACTCTATAGGGGTGACCATATAATATTGTTATGAGTAAACTCCGTCCCTGGAGGCCGCCGCTAACATCCACAATGGAGCCAACGTTTCTTGAGATGGTTGTTACATGGCTGTTTCCTTGTGATTCTATTCCTTTTATTAATGTCGACTTTGATCGTTCAGAGGATATTCCTGAGGTGTCAGAGGGTGAGTTAGGGGCAGGTATTTTTAAAATTCAAAACAAAAGAACCGCTCCTGGTCCTGATGTATTGCATGGAACGGTTTTGGCGCAATCTCTTAATAATGGTTTATCTAACAGATTTCGAGATCTCCTTTCTGATCTTTTGAGGAACGGCATATTCCCTAGTAGCTGGAAAGTCGGTCAATTGCTTCTTCTTAGGAAGTTCGGGAAACCGGTAGATTCACCTTCGGCGTATCGACCTATTGTTTTACTTCAATACTATTCCATTTATATATCGATTATGGACGGTCTCTTTTATCATGATGTGCCTGTTTACTTACGACATGTAGTAGGAGCTTATCTCTCTGAACGATCGATCATATATCCAAGTCGGGAAGGTTGGAGATGTTATCAGGTTCGATGTGGAGTTCCCCAAGGGTCGGTTCTTGGGCCCCTTTTGTGGAACATTGGATTTGATGCAGTCCTTCGAGGTAGACTGATGCCAGGAGTAGGCTTAATATGTTATGCTGACGATACCCTTGTGACGGCCAAGGGATGTAATTATCAAGAGGCGAGTTTGTTAGCTGCTGCTGGAGTAGAACAAGTAGTGACTCGTATAAGGCGACTTGGTCTTCGAGTGGCTTTACAAAAATCTGAAGTCATTTGTTTTGCTAGGAGGTCTCCACCTAGAGGCGCTGAAATAATTGTAGATGGCGTTCATATGGCAGTAAAGTCGACTTTGAAATACCTCGGGTTGGTTCTCGATGCCCGTTGGATTTTCAAAGCTCATTTTGCCATTAGAATTGCGAGGGCATACCGTACAGTATCCTGTGATGCAGCATGTGTCATAGCCGCCACTCCACCTTGGCACTTGGAAGCTCTGGCTTTGGGAGACATTTTTTGGAGAAGAGCTGAAGCCAGGAGTGGTGGTTTTGACTCACCTCTGGAGGTAGTCAAGGTGTGGAAGGAGGAGTATCGCCGCTTAATTTTGCAAGAATGGAGGGAAGAGTTAAGTGAATGTCGGTTTGGTTTACATACCGTTGATCTTATTCGTCCCTTTTTGAAACACTGGGTGGACCGACGGTGGGGATCGCTTTCCTATCGGCTCGTGCAGGTTCTCTCTGGCCATGGATGCTTCGGAAGTTATCTGCATCGAATCGTTGGAAGAGAGGCGACACCCGCTTGTCATCATTGTGACTGTATAGATGATACGGTGAGGCATACAGTGGAGGAGTGTCCGGCTTGGGACTACTTTCGCTCGGTGCTTGCTGATAGCATTGATGGCAATCTGTCGCTTCCACTAATTATTCAAAGAATGGTGGAAGCTGACAATGACGGTCCTTGGAATGCCGTCATGAGTCAGAAAGAGAATGCGAGAATGATTCAGATGCTCCGCAAGTAAGGAAACGACGACCGGGGCAGCGACGCCGTGTTTTCGCACGTCTGCCCTAAGTTAAGATTTGGAAGATTTGTGTGTGAGAGGAGTCATGTGACATGTACAGATATTTAATTAAAAATTTAATAGTTTAATGTTTCAAGTTTATTTTCATTTGAAACTTTTTAGTATAACATAAGGCTTAAAATTCTTTAAAACTGACTAGTAAAAAGTAACTAGTCATTTGGCAGCACCTTTACCAAAGCTGAGGTTTTTAGTCTCATAATTTAATAGTCGTATCTAGAAAATATAGTCCGTCGACCTATCCCTTTATTATGATTTTAACTTGCGGTCCATTGAATTCCAAGGACAAAAGATTTACTCAACAAAATATTATGACGGGAACAATGTATATTTAGCGAAATGTTTTCCAATGAAAGGATATTACGTGAAAAGATAAGAAAGTTGTAAGAATAAATCTTAGAGTTGCGTTTTATTTGTCCTACTGATGTTCGGGATTTCGTCTTCGTCAACTTTGCAAGAGTATATAATATCATCTCTCTTTAATTGGTAGCTCGTGTCTGGGCGTCGTGGCCAGGAATTCTGGTTGGTAATTGGTCACGTGATCTTTTGTCTCCACGATCAGCTTCTCGCAGTTCTCAATGCCCCTGCGCATTGTATGGCCGAAATATGATGCAGGCATATGGTACACAGGCGAGAACCATATGCCTACATTTAATTAAATATGGAAATCTCTATATAATAATGTTAATAATAAATAATAAGCTTTTATCCACATCTTATTGACATACATTTTACAAAAATAGATAAATAGTATTTTAACTACTAGATGCGGCCCCTGTGCCTACATAATCCAATTCTTCCAGCCCGTCGCTCTATTGGACTTCTTTTGTTCTTTTTTTCCTTTTGGACTAGTCCACTTGGTTACTTTTTTGACCATCTGTCATCTGTATAACGAGCTACGTGGCCTGCCTATCTCCAATCATGTTTTAGAGCATGTTGCTCAGCATCAATTATTGTTGATTTCAGCGAATATATTCACTTGTAAGTTTGTCGCGTAAATTCTGAGTATACTTCTTTCTATCGTACGCCGGAACGAAAATGCTTTGGCTTTTGTTTTGTTTTTGAAAATCCAAGTTTGAGCTTCATATGTAAGGCAAGGCAGCAAGCAGGATCTTTGGAGATTTGGAGTTTATTGCGTTCATACAGACAGACAGACGCGGCCAGAGAACTTTTCTTATACATGTGTATTAAACACTCGTTCGTATCATCGAGTCAATCGTATCTTGAATCGTGAAACAGAAATCAACCAAGGGCTGTCCCTCCACAGATTTTTTTTAGAAAACAATTACAAAACTGCTCAAATATAAGATTCTTTCCTCCATTTTGTTAGCGTTCTGTTCGCGTGCACAGGCGCTAGTTTTAAGTTGACGCCTGGTAGATAGTATCTGTGACCCCAGAGCTGGACCTTTCCTCGCTCAACGAATAAGTATCGCAATACAGCGAAAAAATTATGCCAACAGTACGGTAACACAAATATACAGTGCTACATGGACCCAACATTTAAATTTGTTTGAATTTTCTATTTATTAATTTTTAATTATTATTTTAATACTATGTAGATAAAGAAAATTGTCTATACTGTTTATTCGTGTGTCGGAAATAAATACTATTATTTAAAAACCATTTAAACAAATTAATAATCTAAACCAATAAATCAATAATTTGTATTAAAAAAAAGTACAGACAAAATCACTTGGAAAAGATTATCCCTCCAGAGTTATGCCGAGCAAATGTATGTAATCCTATTTACTTAGGCCCTAATTCAGCGGACTTCAGAAGGCTTTACTGAAATCACATTGAGCCTTTTGCAGTTAACTTTAATTTTTACAATAGATTTGCAATTTTATTTGTAGGTAATACGGTTGATTTTACCTTAACAGAAATTTAATGCGTATTTTTTATACGTTTAGTAGATGTCCTATTTTAATGGATTATGGTCTATTTTGGTTTGTTTTTTCTTCTTAATATAATACTTTAGTAGGAGTGGTTACTTAACTTTAATCTCTGTCATATATGTTTGATTTAGTTTCTAAAGTTTTTGATTGAGATCGATACTATTGGATGGATATCAAAAATTTTGTCACCACTACGATCCAACATTAAATTCTTACATCCTTGAGTTAGGCTATTTTTACCGACTTAAATAAGGAGTATCTAACGAGCAACTTTGGGAGCGATGCCGACAAACCCCGATCAGCCAGCAAATGAAGCGAATGGGAATGGATAGGCCATACACTACGAAGGGATCCCAATCATATTCCCAAGCAAACCTGGCGTCGTTCATGATGCAAAGTGAGCCTGTAAGACATGGAGCGAAATGAAGTACAAGGCTCAAGTCCGAACGCGAGGGGACTCATTGTGGACGCCCTCTTCCCCATCTAGGCGTTATAGGACATTAAGTAAGAGGAGGTTTTCAATCTGACATGTAATTTTCACTTTTATTTATCGCAAAATACTTTTTAATTATATAAGCCTTGGTACTTGCAGCCCTAAATCATTGTAATCATGTTCGTAAAACACGAATAATAGCTTTCTATCTTGACCAGATGTTCAGACCCTATCATTATAAATATTATCACAAAGCAGTTTCCAAAATATAGTTGAAGTCAAAATCATAATCAATTTACGCTTTGGAATAAAGATATAATTACGAGTATTCTTTTCTTAAATAAATTTAAAATTGGAACAAACGAAACACATCTGTATGACTACCTTGAATTTACAAAGCGCCCTCATAGCGTTGGTTTAATTAAACCCGTTGCAAATTAAATACGAAAAATCTTAAACAAACGAAGTGGAAATGTAAAAAAATATCGGATCTCAACAAACGTTTTACTCTGAGTTTATTCCGATCGGAACGACGGTTGGCAACTACGCTTTAATCCCGTCAAACGGAAAAAATGGCAGAGGACTATTATAGAACCTATCGATATTATTGTCGCGTATTTGAAAATAAATTTAATTTAGACATCACAAAATACATTAATTAATGCAAAAGTAAAAATGAATAATTTTCTATTTGAAATAGTAGTCGTAGTGCCTTGGTGACTATAGATCGACATGCAAGAAAAAAACAATTTACTCTAATAATATAGATAGCTACAAATATATACATCATAAATAAATAAATCTAAATTTTGCTTATTCATCTGGTCACGCTAAAACAAATGTAATTATTTCGCAAATTATTTTTCTTAGTAAGTTGAGGGGAACAATAAAAAAATTAAAAACTTCAAGACAGTATTACTGTCAGCGATTGACAGAACGTGCGCTGCAAATGTCATATCATATAACACAGATCATAGACAATAATAAACACTTTGTTTTTGCTTTTTATTTTTGAAACTTATATCAATTTAATTTATCTAGACAACGTCAATCATATCAGCTAGTAAAAATATAAAATACAGTGTTCTGAGTCTTATTTATCCAATCAATAAGATGACATATTTTATATAAAATCAAAAATTGCATTAAAATTAAATACTTATCCATAAAACATAGGACACTTTCAATCTGTTATAAAACAATTTACTTTAACATATCGTTTAAAACTTTATAAATATTTTAAAATGGTTGTCTATTTTTAAAAACTGTACAAGATTTATAAGATGCTATATTCAATTGGCTTCGTTGTACAATCCATTCCGGTCTTACTCTAATAAATATACTTGAACGATAGACTGACTGGAAATCAATCGTAGGACTGACAGCTTTACGTGCTCTACGAAGCACGGTCGTAACTAATTTATTACCCGAGTATTTAATATTCTTCTGGCACATTCTTTCTTATGGTACCACACACAAATACTTCCAAGTATGTACTTTACGTACTTGTTATACATTCTACCTTTATTCATAATATTTTTTAAAACCATATTTCATTATGTATAAGTCCCAATTATATGTATATAAAAACACAGTAGTTACGTGTGATATTAGAATAAAAAAACAGGAAAAGGCCAAGTACGAGTGCAATTTATTTTTTAATCAAAAACTCGATTATCGCGTGTGCAGAATAGCCCCCGGACCCACATTTCATTTCCACAGCCATTACAGAGATTGAGGCGGGAAAAAACAAAATTTAGAGAGCTTATACACTTCTCATATAGAGTATAAATTCCATTTGGAACTAGGTTACCTAATAGATTATTTTTGAACAGAGAATATATTTTCGCCTTCTTCTATATGACGGGAATTAGTTTCACAACTTATTTATACTTCCAAATTTGAATTTAGATTTCGAATATAAATCCTGTTTAACTATAATGAACCTGCTGTCCTGGCAAATAATTTTTTGGTTAGGGTTATTTTATTTCAATGAAATTCAACATCATCAACGTATTGATTAACAGGTAGTGTTTCTTTGTATATCTTGACACAACAAAGACTTCATTATTTTTATTTAAAATTTATTATGTAATGTGTGTAAGAAAGAAACGCTATTTAACACCTTAACAACCGCCTTTTTTGGGAACGAAATACACGCCCACGCATGTAAAGTGTTATAATTTAATAATTTAATTTAGTATAAAACAGAATCACTACTTTTGCATGAAAGTTCAATTAAATAACTGACTTTTGCTAGAAAAACTATTCTATTTTACAGTTAAATAAACTACGGCCAACTCAGAGTTCACTTCAAAGTTTACAAGTCACGGCGTTACATAATTAAAGAGGCTGCATTCTACATTTTTTAATTTTTTTCCACTTCTTGTTCAAGCTAATGATAAAGTTTGTGAATTTTTTAAATTCTCTAGTGCTACGGAATTTTTAATTTAATATTTTGGACTTTAAAAGGCTGCAGAAATTAAAATGCAGGGTTTCATCACGTTGAGATATGTATAGGATGTTAGTTATTAATTAGTTGTCTAAGTTTTTAAAACTTAAAAATGTTACAAATAATTTAATCGAGGCAGAATACGATGTTCCACCCGTATCACCTCGACGTCCGTCGTTTTTTTTTTTGAAGAAGGAATCTCGCTGTTGGCCTTAAGGGCCTTTACAGCTCAGCTCGGGCTGTGTTGGCGAGCGTAGCTCGGCCAGAATGGCGTTTTATCCCGCGGCTAGCGCAAGGGCGTCTCCTGTGAGACTCGAACCTCGGCTTGGGCCGTCGCGGGCGGTCAATCGCCTGAAGGGCAGGACGGAAGCTCACTGGAGTGAGCGAAGAGCGAAGTAAAGGTCCTCGCCTTCCCCGGTGAAGGCGGTTTTTTACCCTAATCTGTGATTGGCTATTTTTATAATTTTTGGCCGCGCGGGCGGCTTTTAATTTATCGTTTGCTACGGTAATTGGATCATCCGGATCCGTTAGTATGTGTCGGGACCTCCTACGAGCCTTTTTTATCGGGAAGGGGTAATAGTTGATGCTATTACGCACCAGCGGATTGGGATGGTGTTTTGCCTTGTCAAAGTGGCGTGTGGACGCCAACTTCATCCATTGGGCTATGGTAGGGAGCTCCAGGTCGTGGTGGAGATCGACGTTTCTCACATAGAAGGGCGCACTGGTCACGATTCTCATGAATCGCGACTGAAGCACCTGTAGCCGGTGAATATAGGAAGGGGCACAATGTGCAAAGACTACGCTAGCGTATGTCATGCACGGACGGATGCAGGCCTTGTACAGGGTCACCTTGTGTCTGACAGACATGTGACTCCTTTTGTTTAGGAGGAAATGAAGGCGAGAGAGGACAAAATGGGCCTTCTTGCGAACGGCGGCTATGTGCTTTCCTTTTGCCATGCGATGGCTTGCCCGTATAGGGTTACCTCTGTCTTGAGGTGAAATTTATCCCTAGCGATAGCACCGGGGTTGCCCCTGGCAAAGAGAACTGCTACGCTTTTCTCGGGATTTATTTGGAAGCTCCATTTCCGAAACCATTCGCCTAACGACGTAGTAGCGGTCTGGAGTCTGTCCACGATGACACCTCTATCTTTGTGGGTGGTATAGAGAGCGGTGTCGGCATAGAGGGCTAGCTCCACATTGGGAGCCCTAGGGATGTCGCCGGTATACAGCATGAACAGAAGGGGCGAGAGGACCGAGCCCTGAGGGACTCCGGCCATGATGGGGCGAGGAGACGATAACGTTCCTGCTACGCGATAGCGCGTTGAGCGGTCGGACAAGAAGTCGTGTACGATACGCACGAGTCTTAGTGGCACATTAAGGTGGTAGAGCTTGTAAACCAAGCCGTTGTGCCAGACCTTGTCGAAAGCTTTCGCTATGTCGAAGAAGAGCGCACCCGTGGCTCTCGGTTTCAGGGAGCTATTCATCCCGGAGAGGATGTGCTCCGTGATTCGATGGACTTGATGAACGCACGAGTGGGCCGGCCTGAAGCCAAACTGCTCATCGGGAATGAGCCCCTTATCTAGGGCAAAGTCTAGGAGGCGCTTTTTAAGTACCTTCTCGTAAAGCTTGCTAAGCGTATTGAGAACGCTGATAGGGCGGTAACTGGTGGGGTTGTTACGGGGTTTGCCTGGTTTGTGAATACTAATGACAATGGCCTCTTTCCACTGCGCCGGGAAGGTGCAGTTTTCAAGGAGGCAATTGAAAATGGACACTAGTAGGCATATCAGATGGGGCGGGAGGCACCGGAGGACCTTGTTCGAGATGGCGTCGAGACTTGGAGATTTACGAGGTAGTGAACTCTTTATTAGAGTTTTGACCTCGGCGATCGACGTAGGAGGGAGCGGCTCGGGAGGGATGGGCAGTGCTACGATGCGTTCTACCTCGCGGTTCACGTGTTCGACGTGCGCCGGGTCGCTATGATCGAGATACGGGGTGCACTGCTCCACTAGGTTGACGGCTAAGCACTCGGCTTTTTCGTCGTCGTCGAATGCGTCAGGCAGATTTGGACGCTTGAGAGGGGGCATGGACGCCACCGTGTTGGTTTTAAGGGAACGCGCGAGAGACCAATAGGCCGTGTGCGAAGGTGACAATTCGCTGGTAAGACGGTCCCAGCATTCGTTTCTAAATTCCCGCATGCGCTCTTTGACTTGGCGCTGCGAGGCGCGGAGTGCTCTGCTGTTTTCGTCGGTCGGTGCTCTGGCGAAGGCGCGAGTCGCCGCGTTCTTCTCGGTCAATAGACGCCTCGCGTCCGGGGGAAGCTCCCAGCGTTGAGCGAACTCATCTGGGACTTTCCGGGACGACTCGGCGACCTTGGTCTGAATGTGATTAGTGACCGAGGAGATTGCGTCTAACGCGTGAACGGACGAGACTAAATTATGGGAGGGCAGAGGTGTCGGCGGGCTTGAGGGCCTCGTCTAACTTCTGCCAGTCGACAATGGACTTGAGCCTCTTCTCTCGAGTGTTAGGAGGGCCGAATTCAAAGTGAACCGGGAAGTGATCCGAGTCTAACTCGTGTAACGTCTCTACGCTTCGCGGCTGTAGTGCCACGTTACGTAAAACCGCTACGTCTATGACGTCCGTTGAGAGAAGGCCGTTGCCTGTTATGCCACGGCGAGTCGGTTGTATGGGGGCAATGACGTTGAAATTGAGCACGTCTATAAGCCTATTGAGGGCTAACCCATTAGGGTTTTGTTTTGAACTATTCCAGTCCCCGTGTTTGCTATTGAGATCCCCGACTAATAAGACCGAGGGGCCCATCGCAAACAGGGTTCTGAGATCGCTCTCTAGTATGTCCTTGGCGGGAGGGAGGTACACCGACGCGATAATAATCGGCTGATGGCCGGTCATGGCTACGCGCAACACAGAGCACTCTATATTGGTAAGGGAGGGCGGGTCTAACGGCGAGCAGTGAAGCGCTCGTCTATAATAAATGAGCGTACCGCCTTTCGCCGTAGGTCGGTCGTTTCGCACTACGTTGTAATTCGCGAATCTGGGAGCGTGAACGCTGGGCTTGAGGAAAGATTCCTGTACTAGGAAAATATCTATTTGGTGGCGAACGAGGAAATCTCGAACCAAATCTGCCTGCGGCTTGAAACCGTTTGCATTGAAAGTCACTACGGACAGTGATCGAGCCTTGATCCTAGACGTGGTCGTAGCTATTGCGGTGTGGTGGAGTCTGCAAATTGCCGCACGGACTTAAGGAGCTGGACGTGCTCGATTACTAGTTGCTTCTTGTCTTCCGCGTTGTTGGCGGATTTGAAAGCCTCGGAGAAGGCGACAAGAGCGTCTATGTCTAACGCGTCTACGATGCTAAACGCGAGATTTAAGGCGTCGCGGACCTTTTCTGATTCCGCGGCGGCCTCCGCCGTGTGGCTGAGGGCTTTAGCTGGAGGGCTCACCTTGCGTGTGGGCCTCTCCGTTATGACGGGGGTCGGCGCCGGCACCTTGGAAGGCGTGACGGTGCCGATTTTGTTGGCAGAGGCGGGAAAGCCTCTGACGTGAGCTGGGGAGGGCCCTCCGTAATGGGGGGCTTGGTCCAGGCACTATTTTTGGGAGGAGGGGCAGGCGCATATGTGGGCTTTGCTCCCGCGCCACGACGGACCGCATCGCGCCCCGCCGTGCGCCCAGACGCCGGCTTTTGCGCCTTGGGGGCACGAAGGCACCCGCGATAATTCACAGGGTGGCCCTGTGGCCCACAGAGCACGCACGCCGGCGGCTCAGCGCACGGAAGCGTTCTTTTGCAGTCCGCCGTGCCGTGGTCGCCTAGGCACTTCACGCACCGTGCCCTAGCGAAACAGTTACGGGCCGCATGCCCGTAGAGTTGACAGCGGTGACACTGTCGTGTGAAGGAATGTTTGAGGGGGGTTTCAACCCTCAGCCCCGAGAGCTTGCAACACTATCGTAGGCTAAAAATCTTCTTCCCACTCGGGGTAGGGTCTAAGATTGCGAGTACCATATCGTACTCTTCTTTGGTAGTTCTTTTGAGCATACGGAATACATCCCTTACGGGGTATCCCTGCTCGACGAGGTCCGATTGAACTATCCCGGAGTCTATCTCCTTTGGGATGCCCTTAATAACTACCCTAAGGACGCGCTCCTCGGGTAGGGGGAAGGTGTGGCCACCGATACCTTCAGAGCGAAGGTATGAGGTTAAAAATCGATAGTGGTCGGATGAAAAGACCTGAACGCAAAGGTTATCCCTTAGCGTTCGGGCCTTGTAAGTTATCGACTTAGTGTCGAGAATTTTTGATAGGGCCGGCCAGGCGCCCTTGTCCCAAACGTATACGGGCGGGGGGGTCTTAATGCGGTCCGCGGGGGCGGGGGGCGCAGGTTTTACCGATAAAAGGGAACTGAGATCCCTCTTAGGAGGGTTAGTGGCTTGGGTGGGCCTTTTGGCGGGAGGACCGCCGTTGGCCGAACGCTTTTTCTTCTTCCGGCCGACGGTTTGAAAGCCGTCGCTTTCGGAAGAGGAGATTAATGCGGCTTCGTCGGCCGTTACCGCCGGAGCGGATTGGGTCGACATGACCGAAGAGGGGCGTGAATTTTGACCCGTCTCCTCATCGCTGGCGTTTCCCACTTCAGGGAGTGGTGAGCGCGAGCGCGAGCGAGAGCGGGTATCGGGTCGCGATGCCTTCACGGAGGCATTTTTCTTCGCCTTACGCGGCGATGGCGACGGCGAACGCGGTGAATCCGCGGTTACGGACTCGTTAAAAGCCCGCAATGCGTCGGGGAAGCGCTCTTGGAGAAAGAGCAGAATTCTTCTTATGTCAGGGGGTGGATCCCCGGGCGCCATTCTGAAGGCGGGAAGCCAACAGGTTGACGACGGGTGTGTGTACCTAGTTTGCCTAAGTGTGGTGAGAGTACCTAAGCTAGTGATTTTGCCCTACAATGTGGTGTGTCTCCGCTGGTGATAGCGGAGGTGTGGTTTGTCACCGACCTAACCAGCCCGTAGGAGATTGGGTATAAGAGCCCCTACGGATGTGACAGGACCCGTCCAACAGTGAACCTGTGTTAAGCCGGTTGCTAGAGAGTAGTTGGAGTACCTACTCCCCAATACGTGCCTACTAGGAGGCCCGGCCGTGCACAGGACTTGCAGGAAGCGGAGGGGCTGTTACGTGCCTTGAAAAAGGCACGGTGTATGCACCCCGGACAAAAACACTCACGCACAAGGCGTTAACCAACAGATAACCGTTTGGCACCGTTAGGTGGCTATCTGAGGGCCGCAGGTAAACCCGCGTTCATAAATTGCAGCCTTCAACCCGATGTCCAAACACCGAAGACGCGAAGCGACCAATGAGAGGGCGGCAGGCAGCAAGGCAGCGGTCGGACAGCGCGTGCGCACTGTACAGCGGCAAGCGGCGATGACTCACACGCGAGCGAGCGAGATAGCACTACAGCACTGATGACTCACACGGAGAGAGCACTGGAGCAGACGTCCGCACGGGTCGGCGGTCGGAAGCGAAGTTGACGTCCGTCGTTCGACGACTGACCGTTTTTAAGATATTTTCTGCCGCGCACCGCCACTATGTGAATCCAACTTCATACTGAAGTATTTCTAAACCAATTCGACTTAGGGTCATTCAAGGAAACAGCGTTTCAATTTTTAAAAACGCAGCAACGCACTCACGAACCCTCAGGCATTGAGAATGTCCTTTATGGAGGTAACACATCACGAGAGCCTCTTCCCAAACGATTAAATTCTCTTTAGGCGTCCTATTGCTGTTGTAGCATGTAGTTTTTTGCGATGTTTTGTTGAGCTACAAAAATTAGACGCAGGATCTTGCTCTCCATGACCAATTACTTTTTAATTACACGAGCAAATTCTTTTTTCTTGTAAAAGTTGTTTCTATATCTATATTTTGTATCGTTGTTTTTTTTCTGAATGGTCAAGTAGGTAAGTAGCCTTCTGTATCTGTAACACGCTGTTTATTTCTTAAGCCGGTTCACTCTTCAATTTATCAAAGAATTTTCAATTAAATTCTATAAACGAATCAATGTTGTTAAGTTACCTATAGAATTTTAATAAATCAAAGACCGTAAGCTATATTAACTAGCACCCACAAATATTTTCTTGCTTTCGTAAACTGTCACTTAGGTAGATAAATCGTACCTTCAGTAAAACCTTTTCCGACCCTTTGTAATTCAATGGACTTCGATTTATTGGATATTTTTACCTCTGATATTCCAATAAAAGAACAAATATTTTTGGGAACAATGAATAATCATTATGGGAATGTTTTATTATTTGTGTGTCTGTTTCTTAACAGGTTAATAAGTGTGCTGCTGTGTGCTAACTGCCCTTAACACTAAACTTTAAGGAATAGGATACATAATTAGTACATACGGGATACTTCCCTACATAGAGATGCACTTTTTTGGATTATTAGGACGACATTAGTTTAATTTAATTATTTAAAATTAATAAATTTTATGTTTTTCTGACTTTAGTTATATAAATACTGTGTTTATGAATTTAAATAATTATTTTTTTATAGTTAAGCTATACTTTAAACTATAATATTTCTAGTTTAGAACAATGGAGTACGGAGCGTCATTTAGTAATAGTGTATAAAGTAAAAATATTATTGGTAATTGGTTATTTTAGGCTATCACTTGTAATTGTGCGTAATTAAATTGAAATCTAATCTAATTATTTGCAGTCTTTTAAAACCTACCATTCCAACATACTTGTATATCTAATCATTTATGTCGTATTTGTTTAAATTTTACTACTTTCATAGCGTTAAAATTAAAATTATTTTAAACTACGGGTAACATAAACTTAAAATGCTAGTTACTGGTACAAAATGCCATTAAAGAAAAACTGAAAACTTGCGAGCTCACTGAAGCTACGAAACCTAAGCTTTTAAGATTTTAACGTTGAATTATCTTCTTCAACGACCGCCTTTATTTGATATATTTTATTTTTCATTTAAAACTAAAGATATATTGAAATATAATTTATAACAACAAAAGATATAGTGTATTTTAATAGCTGTTTAAAAAAAATTGTTTGCAAAATAATTGAGATATTTAGAGAATTCAGCAAGTTTCAAAACTCAAAGCTCTGGTAGGTGGAACATTACAAGAACGTAATCAGAATGTATGCTGAAAGGCCGGCGACGCATTTGCGAGCTTTCTGGCATGATAAGTATTCATGAACAGCGGTTCCACTCAGCGTTAGATGGCCTACAGCGTCTTTTTTGAGTTTTTAAATGTGAATAGTGTTCTAAAAATATAATAAAATATAGACGTACCAATGTATTGTCTTGCAAAACACAACAACTACAAAAAATATAGCTATTTATGTGATTGTCTTTTAAAAAAGGTTCTAACTGAAACGCATTTTAGCATAACGTGAAGCCCTTTCTCTTTGATCATTCAAGACATCCCAGATGTGGTTTTAACTACAATTTTCGTTTAAGACCATTTTACGGCCTAATAACTCAAGCGACCACACAGGCTTTTAGCTTTGATGTAGTCCATTAGTGACGTTCGCTGCGTTATCTATGACATGTATGTTTTTAAAAGTGCCTACATATAGGATACAAACTATATTCTCAAATTTCTGCATATATTGCATTAGTTCGATCTAGACATCTTTATTGTAATTCAGATTAAAAGTAAATTAAAAATAAAAACTGATAAGTTAATAAACTCGCGGACTAGCGAGTGCGTTGCCGGCCTTTTAAGAATTGGAATGCTTCTTTTTTTTGAAGGACCCTAAATCGAATTGGTTCGGAAATACTTTTGTGGGCAGCTGGTTCCATATAGTGGCGGTATGCGGCAGAAACTGTTTAAAGAATTGCTCTGTGGAACGACAGAATAAATATCTATTGTATATTGATACGTACACAAAACGTATACGCGGCCATGTCCAGCTCCACGTGCCTGGACGTTGATATTAATAAATAGTCATGGATAATTTTTAACGTGATTCATAAAAAAATACAAATATTTCCTTATCATAATATTATAGATTGTTATATAACGCAGCTAAAACTGTTTTTAATACTGGGAGTATAAAAAATAGTAATGCCTCCAGTAATAACTGGAGGCATGAATATTGATAAATATGCATATTGCAAAGATCTGCAGTGTCATCAGACAAACATATCAACGTTTTCGTACAGTTGAATTATTAATTTACATTTTAATGGTAATCCTATGGAGCTAATTTATGACTTTAACATTTCTTAATATATTTTGAACACGTACTGGATTACCGAAAGAAATTTTGTAATTACAGTTTATCAGTTATGAATATAAATTGAGAATGAATTTCTTTTACTGCAACGGGTGGGTTCACCTTTTAAATATACACACAAAATTTGAACATGTCTTATTATTAGTAGGTGTAAATACTGTAGAAAAGCAAGATCCAAGGCCTCACATTTCTGAATCTTATTACTGATATTTTTTTCCTAATAGGCAAATAGGACGAACGCCATCCACTTTTGGGCTGGGCATGCTGGTTTCCCTGCGACGTTTTCCTTCTCCGTAACGAGTGTTTTTGACAAAAAACATCTAGCACAATACTACTAAAAAAAGATAATTAATTTCTTATTGACGAGGCAAAGATAGACATAGATTTATGTAACTCCATGTATTGTATTCCTTTAGATAATAACACTAACTACCAGCAAATAGATATATTTAATGTGAGTAAAGAATGTTTAAAAAATATTTAAAAAACTCTGGTATCTTTTATTAATAATGGCTTTGTTATTCTTCGTTTATATTAAATAATTATTATAATGATCAATGAATCTTAGAACTTATAATTTAGAATTTAGTATCAGTGTGTACTTTGTTATATTTTTTGTATAAATAGGTAAAACTGTGCTTTATGATTGAATGTGTATTCCGTTTTTGGCTTTTTTGTATAATGTTATTGTTTGAATATTGTTTAATGAGTAGCTGAAGGAACTTTGATAAAAAAACAGCTATAAAGACTTTCAGCGAATGCGATGAAGACCTGTGAACGCCTTCTGCTCTCCGCCTTGCCAGCGGTGTACTTATGCTAGGCAGAAAAACTCGTAATAGAAAAAAGACATTTTATAGAATTGAATATATTATAAATTATAGCGATTATGCGATTTGTCTTTAGCCTCAAAAAGGGCTTCAGTTTCGGCGATTAGTTCTTCATCAGCGCGAAATTTCTCTCCAGGTTTTCTTTCTTTCTGAGCATTCTTTTAAGGTCCGAGAACAAGAAAACGTTCCTGGGGACCAAATCAGGAGATTACGATGGATGCGGAAGCAATTCGAAGCATAGAACATTAGGTCGGCTCAGTCAAGTCAAGTAAGTCACATCTAACAAAGCGTCTTTATACGATCATGATACTCAGATATGATTTACCGACCCGTAGAGAGAAGCGTCCATATAAATCTTTTACATGAGAAAAAGCATGAAATGTTGACGCGTTTTACACCTCCTTACCAGCTTTCAAAGATTTAAAAGGCGAGCATAATCTCTTTAGCACTGCACAGCTTTGAGCGAAAATATTCCGCGATAAGTGCTAACTCGTACAGGCTATATGTGCTCTTTAGAATTTTAGATTTTTCATGTATTCTAGTTTTAGTGGAGGAAAGAAATAAGACTATAAATACTGGAATACGGCGATCTAGTCCCCACATAGCTTGCTTAAGCTTGTGACTCTTATAACAGATGTCGTTGGTTCGATTCTTGGTTGTGATCTCTCTAGTACGCTGAAGGGAAACATCGTGTGAAAACCGGAAAATCAATAAATCAACGACATCTATTTATGGACACTTCGTTACATACGTTACATTTATAGAAATACATAAAAATTATAAGGGAAGCAACGGGCGGTCTTATCGCTAACAAGCGATCTCTTACAGACCACCGTAGTAAGGAAGAAACCTAAAAAAAATATATGATAATACAAAGAAAAAATTACTAAACTAAGAAGCTAAAAAGCTAATTTCACGGATTAATTAATTGCGATACAAAAAAAACACAAAAGTCACGATTGAGCGGGAGGGATTGATATACTCCTACTTCTCTATAAAATTATAATGACAAAGAAATGGATGCAAGCTGAGGGACACATATACAGTGTTACCGCCACTAGGTATATTATTTATATATTACTTACGATATTATTCTTCCAACTTTATGTTTAAAAATCATGATCATACCATATTATGACAGTTCCTTGCAGTGTACTACGGTCAAGTTCACTGATCAATTCTGACCCTTGCAAAACGTTCTTGTTTGATCGGACTTGTCTATACTGTATGTAGTACAGATTTTACGATAGTCAGATCTTCGTGTGGGTTTAAAATAATGTCAAAGGAATGATGTATGTATAATTTTTATGATGCAATTTAGATCCAAGCGGACCGCTGCTTAGTTAAAAAACGGTTTACTTGCCTTCATTATTCGATTTTACGTGCAAATCAGTAACAAGAAAAGGCACGCCCAAATTTAATTGAGGTTTCTACTATATAATAATATTTTACATTATCCCTGGGTAACATAGCCTATGGTAATTTGTTAAATAAAAATGTGTCAACCATGGGAAGCCAGGATAGTATAAAATAAGCTTAGTAAAGCTAAAGATATGCAAACAAGGTCGGGGACTTCAGCTAGTATTGACTTGTAGGTTCGAGATTGTTCCGTGACAAAGTAACTGCGACGCGGATTTTGCGTGAGCGAGATTATCTCTGTCATTCAAAGATATCTATTTCTGGAAAGGATAATAATATTTTTTTAATCGTTGAAGATTTTTTTTCTCATTTACTTCATACTCGCTCGGATTTTGTGTATGTTAGAAAGATCATCTTCTAGAATAAACGTTATATCTAAATCATATAAAAATGTTGTTCATTACTTTGGTTTGGTTGTTTCAGAGTATATCACGTTTTTACCTGTATGTTTCTTCGGAATTTAATTGTATACAATTTAAGGACTCTGATAGTATCACTGACATGATAAGGTAAAATATATTTTATGCGATTTCTTTAAAACAAGTTTTTATAGATAAACTTCTTAATAAGCACGAAATCAGTTTTATTGCACTGTAACTACAGAAACTGTCTGTCTCTTTTCATTACAGTGTAAACACGATTTGAGAAAAGGATAAAAAATGTTATCTAGAGATATCGTGATTTAATTGAGGATACACTATAGAAGTTCTACCACTACACTATAGCGACAGTAAGACTATTAAATTGTGAAATTGCATATGTAGAGGAAGGTAGGAAGGTGTGCTATTCCTGCAATAAAAAGGGAGGATCCTCGACCAGTCTAACCATTGACTGGCCCGAAGGCCCAAGTGGTTAAGAAGAAGAAGAGAAAAGAAGAAGAAAAGGTATACAGTCAAAACCGGTAACGACGACATCGTTTAGAACAACATACTGATAATATTGACCAAATCAAAGGTCCCGGCTGAATTCTATGTATTAGGTAGTTAATAACAACCTGATCGACTGTTACGAACAAATATTAGTAGACCCTTCGTTATAACAGATTTTGATTGTATATTCTTAGTGACCATAATAATTTTGTTAGCGCGTATCAGGGTATGATGATATCGTAATGATTCGTAGGCACAGATTGTAGGTATCGCTATATTACTAGGAATTGATAACACGAGGTTAGACCATTGTAAAACGGCAAGGACAAATTATCTTTGGTAACGGTATTGCGTTTTTCCTTGTATTTACGGTGAATTAAGTCGCTTCTAGTAGTATTACTCGTCATTGGTACCATTTTGTAAGTTCGCCGTATATATTCAGAATCACGTACGTGTTAAATTTTACAAATATTTTTTTATATCAAATCTTTCTTTGTGAGTGGAATTTTAATGACAACTATTGTATATTATAGGTGAAAATGTTACATGAAATCTTAAAAATACATTACAATTACAAGTGGCATAGTGCTCAATTCTGAAGATAGATGATATAACCTGAAAATTCAGGAAACTGTTGGAATAATTGTTCGAATTGCTCAAAGGAGATTAACGTAAAGCAGCAAAGGGGAGTGAAAGCGTCACTCCGCCTCTCATAAGCTAGTAAAGCTATAAGCCTTCTGTTAAATTTTCAGGGACTCATGATTATTATATATCATCGAACTTAAAACTGTATTTATATAATACATTTTTTTTCTATACATGTCTTTACTGTGACGTCATGAAACATTACGATCTAGTCTTACATAAGACTAATAAGTAATTTAAGTCTAACTGAATTTACTAATAAGGAAATTTAACATAAGTGTCGTTTAACCCTATTCACAGTCTCTAGTAAAGGCAACAAACTCTGTTCTTGTGTTATATTTTTCACTCACCACTGTTTAGCACTTAAGACTAACGTGTACTAATTCACGAATTCAAATGCTTTTAACCTTTTTAATCTTCGCACTACGCCCGTGGTGTCAAGAAGTTGAAAACTAAATAATAGATTCCATTAAAACTTCGAGGTAAAATGTAAAATAGTTGTACATAATTAGTGATTGTGACAAGATATTACATTGATATCTTATTATTAAACAGCTTTAGATAAAAATAAAACACGATACATTGTCTTTTGTTAAAATAGCTTTTACACATTAAGAAAAACACTTTTTGAACGGTTTAAAGCTATGTATTATTATTAAAAACTTATAATTATTTACATAATTCAGTCACCGTGACCACGCACGCTGAAAAGCCCGCGAAACGTTGGAAAAAAATAAATTTTAGTATTATAAGTAAATAATTATAAGTTTTTAATAATAATACATACCTTTAATCCGTTCAAAAAGTGTTTTTCTTAACGATACATTTAATTCCCTCTTCGCTTAATATGAAGTAGCCAAGGGTCAGACAGTATTAAATCGATGCGTAGTTGGAATCAGAACATCCCAATCTAATGTCCCAACGGGCAAGGGGCATAAATCTCCGGAAGACGGAAATGCCCCACATAAATCTTGCCCCGAATATGCATGAGCCTGCGACATATGTTTACTTTATGAATATATGACCTAGGATGATAGTTCTTCCAAATTTGTTTTATTACATCGTCTGCGTAGATAAGATAAATGAAAATATGTATGTATGACAAAGGTTTCTATAAGATTATTTTTCGTCTTCGTCCCTTTCATTTTTTACAGTGATTGCAGTGATACAGCCGCCCATGGACACTCTCAATGCCTTTGTATCCGCGAATTCATTGCCGTTTTAATAATTGGAACATTATTTTTCTTGAAGTTGAATGAATTCGGAAATACTTCAGTGGGCAACTGGTTCGACATAGTTGCCTAAACTGCCTTATAAAATGCTCAGTTGTGGACCCACGCGACGGACGTCGAGGTGATACAGGTTTCGTATCCTGTCTCGACGTTCCATGATGAAACTCAACTATAAGTATTAATCCGAACAACTCATCTAAAACTTTCATATTTACACTTACAAATCGTATTAAGACACAACTTGGTAATTTGATAGGGCATAGATCCGTCTTTTTAATGCTATTGTAGATGTCTGGTTTTTTAAAGCATTAATTGTGATTTATGACTCAAAAGATTAGGTTTAATACATATATATATATACATAAGCACTTTTATACATTTCCCTCTTATTATTTATTTAACTGCGGCAGCCCGTTGCCTCGTTAATAATTTATGTTATATGATTGCATGTGTCGTATTGCCACAAAGTGTTAATAAATAATCTTAGGCGCCTCGAGTCCAGTCCACAGATTACAAGTTCTCTCAAAACGCTACAGACTTTATACCACGAAATTATACTTCTTTCTAAATTAGTTAAGTTAACAGACATGAGACGTAACTCTATTTTGTTATTTTCAATCTAATAGCATATATTTAAAATATTATCAACTTGCCGCAATCAACCGTCAGTATTTTTGTCGTTTTGTCATTTTCTCGTAAAACAATTATCTTTGAGTCTCTGAAGAGACTCAAATATAATTGTTTCAGCAAGTTCGTACGAAATGGCAATATTAATTTCGTGTGAAATCAATATACACAATAACTCTAACCGTAAAGTCTTTTACGAAAACTAAAACAATAAAAAAAAAGATTTAAACACATGACCATTGTGGTAAGTGCCTGACTATATACCTTTGGAACTTTGTATTGTATGTGTATTTGTAATATTGGTGGAAACTCAGTCCGCAGACGGAATTAGATTGTGCCGTTACGCTGACTCGAGCCAGCGATTCGATTTCATACGCGCTCGACCAATTGATTTATACCCCTTGTTACGAGCTTGAGGGTTGATACTTGAGAGTATATATTTTTATTATATAGTATATATAGGCCCTGAACTAATAACGATTTTTAATTATTTCCCAATAACCATTCATAAATGTTTTAAATAAAATTATGGAAGGTTGCCTCGACTATTTCCAGTAAGTCTCAACTTTAAATTTATTTAGGATTATGTTTTTAATGTAGTGTCATAAATATTTTATTTCTAGAAATACTCTCTGCATATCAATGTATCGACTGGAAACGGTTTGTTGATTTGAAAGCGTTTTAACGTTCGTTATTCAAATATTTTGTAACAGTAATGAAAATAAAAAATCAATTCAAAAATGGAACAAACGAGTGCCCTAAAACCTTTTCATCGAGGAAACCTTTTCAATACTTGTCCCATTCAACGAAAAACAATGGCGGGCGTCTTCAAACAATGATTAGTTTGAAAGTTGACGACTTCAATTTCTTGAACGTTAATTAAATGAGCGAATTTCACTGACTTCAACTAAGTCGATTATATTCGTTTAAGTTCAGAACACCTACTATGTATTCGCAAGTCAGAAATCCAATTAACATTTATAAATATCGAAATCAAGCTACGATTATAGTATAACTTTTGAAAATAAACTTTTTTGCACGAAGGGCCTTTTAAACGTGCAGAACATTATTATTGCTTTAATTTCGTCTGATTGATTCTCTAACATCCCGAGGCCAATAAATATGACGTTATCGATGAAACGCACTTTCGATGTTTCTATATTTGTATAGCACTCATTTCAATTACGTGATACAAACACTCAGTATTGTAATTGGAATCATTTAATATTACGGGGCAAGCTTGCTTTAATAAGATTATAGAATTATGTTACAATTAGGCCTGGATAAAATGTATATCGTTTCCATTTCTTTTAATACTATGAATTCGAATTAACATTGTAGGGGTTCATAATTTGTTTTGTACTTACGCCCTCCATAGGCGTTAGCTTGATTCAAAGTCAATTTAATTTAAAACGAAATTATTCGATTTCACTCGAGAAACACTTCAAGTACTGTTCTAGTGCTGTTTTAAATATTATAAACGTAGAAAGCTTTTGATTCGAAATTGATATTGAAAAAGATTATATGATACTAGCTCTGATTTTAGATCACTCTCAAATATCCGCTGTTAGAACTTTCAGAGAGCTTTATGGAGCTATTAATCTCACCTTCATAAATAACCTGTTTAGGCAGGAAGCACACCTGATGTAAAGTGTTACCGCCGCTTACGGATAGAGTATCCGTGCCAGAAGCCAGAAGGCTCGGGAGTTCGTTGCCGGCCTTTCACTGTATTCTTGAATATCCCTAAGACGAATTGGTTCGGAAATAAATATACGTCAAATGTTGTGTATAGGGTAGTTCTAAGACACTAAGTTCTACAATTAATTCATATCTGTAGATAATATTTATAGAAGAAAGGTTAGGAATAAAATTTTGATTTTTTGTTTTCGTTTTTATATATATACCTACTAGAAATCAAGACCTGTCGAGTATTTTAATATTACTAATGTCGGACATTCTACTTATACGATGTTACGAATTTAAAAATGAATAAGTTATATATTCGTTATATAGTAAAATCTGTATATTGATTAGATTATGAATGTAAGTGTGTATCTAATAATCTGAAAGGAAGTAATTAAATATTGAAAGAAAACAATTTTTTAACCGCTATTTGTATTATTATAAACTTATAATAATATTTTTTTTTACATAATTTTAAATTTACTTTTTTTCCGACGTTTCGCGTGCTTTACAGCGTGCGTGGTCCCCGTGACCAATTGTTTTCTTTCAATGTGTAAAAGCTATGTTAACAAAAGACAATACTCAGTAATTAAATAATTAAAAATGTATCTATAGTCCGACCTTGTAGACTTACCACTACTACGAGATCGATGTCTATGCGAGTGAAACCGTTGGGCATTGCTAGTAATTAATAAATATAGAAAAATAATTTGCTTAATATATTTTACTGCGTACAAAGTGTTAATTTTGCATATCCTTAGTAATTTGTTATACAAGCGCGACGACCACAGGGATGAAAATTGTTTAGACTGACGTAAATGTCTGTATAGATAGTTTATGATACACTTAATAACGTTATATCGAAATGAGAGCACCAAATGCCGGTAGGATGGGAGTCTAATAACCCTCCGCTTCAGTTTCCCGAGCTTTAAGTATGAGGGTAAACAAACTCGAGCAGAGAGACTTCAGGGGTCCGTATTGAAGCTTTGCATTTGTTTTTTCTATCTTGGCTTTTGCATGTACTACTTGTGTGCTTTACGTACTGTCTACACCTCTCCAGTAAGGCCCCGTTTGTAGTTGTTACAACTTAATTTTTGAAAGAATATATCGAATTAAATTTATATTTTATTTAAGTTAACTATACTTATATACCAATTAAAAATAAAATGTCAAAAATTTATCTATTTCGTAAGCTATAAATTATATATATATATATATATATAATTTAAAAAAAATCTACAGATATAGCCAAACATGGAATACATAAGTCTCGGTCTCTAACTACTTCAAATTTCTCGGTTTAATACAAACTATTTACGTTACACAATCCATGTCCGTATACCTTCTGATTATAACACAAATTACCAGCAAATATTAATAATAAATGAAATTAAATAAAAAAAACACGCGTTAGATTCATTCTTCTTTGGCGTAACAAGATAAAAATCTTTGCAATTTTTATTCTACGTTTGCAGAAAAAACGACACTCAATAGAAAAGAAACAAAACTTTATAATACACAATATACAGGATATTAAGGTAAAGTAAAGTGCGCTGCCCCCACTCTAGGATTCCCTATGTTGTGGGCAGCCAATCTCTTTCTTTTAACATATAAACTGTATTTTCCTTTATGATATCTACATAACACAAATTTATTTTTAAAGTATTTTAGCATTTTAAGAATAGTTTATGTATTAGTATAGGACAGGTTGACAAGATATTCTTTGAGATTTAGTAAGTGTATTTAATGTGAGTTTTGAAATGTTGGAGATAATTTTGTTATTAAAGAAGTGGTGAAAGATAAAAGGGCCTCGGAAGGAGAGAAAGCGTTGGGCGAAGAAAGTGCGTTTTATGGGTTGCTTATAACTAAAATCTTGACTATAGCTTACTTCAGGGTTTTTGTGACGGTGTACGCGCGCATCGCAAAAAATACTTTCATCATTTTTCCCTAATGCTACAAAGCATTTCAAAAATTCTTCTTTTAAATATATTATAATGATCAATTCATCATAATTGTTTCGATATTGTACAATAAGTAGCTGTAGGAATAATAATAATAAACAAATAAATATATAACATATACAAAAAGGAATGCTTCTTTAAAAAGTGTGCAGAACCTTTCACCATTTTATTAAATAAACACGAAACATTTTGTGAGATAGGTACGGCGAGTGAATTTAATGTATTTCACAGCTCGCTGCTAATGCGATGCATATTTGAACTAGTGCTCCCATCTTGCTTTTAATGTATATCTTTTGTGCTACAAAGAACGGTTCCGTGGCCGTTGATATCCAATTTTATATTAAAATAATAATGAGTATGGTATATACATATATATCGTTTCCATATATTCTTAACATGAGAGGCAAAATATTGTCAGTCGTAAGGATATGGAGAAAATTATTATGGGAATAATAACTGTTGCCTTGCAATAGTTTGCAATACGCACAAACACTCAATAAAAAATAATAACTTTGAGGAAGTAATTAATAATGAATATAATAGGCAAAAAGTAATAAAAAAGCGTCTACCATAAGCCGAGCAAAACAAAGCAAGCAAATCAAAATGTGACGATCGGTCGAGTTAAAATATTATAAATAACAAAATCTATAAAAAAAATGATTTTGAAGATCTTTTGTGAACATCGCGTACTATTTATTGCCTTAAATAAAATCTAAACGGTCTGGTTGTCAAACTCAATTAGGAATTGTCATGCTCATGTTTGAAAGATGACAAATAACGTGTGACATTTATTATCTATTTATACTTAACGACGATGACGACGAATTAAGTTCTTGCGTCACATTTATTAACCGAATTCAGAAAACTGAGAATTAAATTAGATGAGATTTGTTCGTTAAATAATGTCTTTAGTCCAACCACGCAACACGATACGCCATTCCTTTTCAAATTCAAGTAAAACGCGAGTTATGTAACCTAACATTAGTTATGTTACATAAGTAATATATATATATATGATTTACTAATCAGAAAGATATTAACGATCATCTTAGACTTGAAGACAATAAATTGTAAAACGTCAGTTTTACTAGCGCTTTTGTTTTTCATACACCCATAAATTGTAATTTAACATTCTCGTTTCCGATAATGTCCAATAGGTCGACTACACTTATATTCTTTACAGGTTACTTAAATTTAAGAACCATAAATGAGTCAACTTAGTTTTTTGTTAGTCTAGCGTAGCACCCTAATTGTATGTTAGTTATAAGCTCATGCTTTAAAAGATTAAAGCCAGTTGACACCTAGCTGCAAACTAAGTGTTTCATTCATTGAACATCCCTCTAACAACATCCACCGAAAGCCACTCGTCTTTTGTTCATTCTCCAGTTCTACTCAGAATCGCTTTCAAAACACATATAACTCGTTTTTAATGCGAAAAGTTTAATACTAAGTTACTTCACCACATTAAAAAATATCACTACTAAATATTTACAACTGAATAATCATAAACACTATATTAATATAAACATGGTACTGATAAAAACCATTGTCAATTCACTTAATACAATTTAAATCCGTTAATCTATGAAGTCATGCAAGTTCAACTTATTAGTTCAAACTGCACAACTTAAAGACTTTGTATAGTATCAGCTTACCCAGTCAGTGTTTTGAAAAAAATGCTCTCAACCGGTTAATAAAACCACGCGAATGTCGCAAACAAGCGCAGCCTGGTAAATTGATTAGCGTCTGATTCCCGCTCGCTACGTGACTCGTTGTAAGGAAACACTGAAAGTATTTCTTTGAAAAGCTTCACGAAGCTTTTTGCAATAAATTGATTGTTGGTTAAAACCTTAACAACTAATTCACTGGGAATTAGAAGGGCTTACGTTGTATACTTTATTGTTTTTTTTTTATGTATAGTTCTTTAATAATATTTTTTTGTTTCTAATATGTTATCATTTTAAAATTATGTTTAACTTAACGTTTGGGTTTAAATGATCATGAACAGATTCAGAAATCTGAGGCCCAGACCTTATAAGGTTGTAGCGCCACTAAAATAATAAAGGTTTTACATTAAACATAATATTCAAATGTTAAAGAGAAAACAAGTTATTAAACAAGAACTATATAGACACCTACTTGCCTACTAAAAAAATAAATGATCACGTGTTACGTGTTACAGAAATTTTATGCCCAGACCTAAAATGTTGTTGTGTGAACTTCTGAATCAGTGTACAAAAGCGTTATTGATTTACCAAAGAAAATATACGGTCGGGATTATTAGATAGTAAGTCCGAAGTCGAAAAATGAGTTACCCATTACGAGTTAGTGTTTGATATTGACTTTCTTGTCTGGGGAATCGAATCCTTATTTATTATACAAGTTTTGTTTGGAAAGTTTCGGTAGGTGTTGTCCTGGAATATATCTGAAATAAAAATAATTATTAAAAATAATTTAATGACATATTATATTTTTCAATTGCTGGAGAAATATAACATTGTGAGGGGGTAACCCTTATTCCTAAAAACAGTCATGTTGCCCTGTCATATTTTACTTAACAGGATTTTACTATAGTTTAAACACAATTTTACAAAAAGAGACGCAACAGTACAGATACCGGCAAACTTCTTAAGCATTCAAAAAGGGAGCGAGACACAAACGTCAACTGATTTACCAAGCGATCGACACATCACACATCAAAAATATGTTTGTCGTGAGTTACCAAGGCATAACCCTTGGTAATCGCTGACGTTGCACTCAGCGATTAAGCCGACTATAGTTTATTTGAAAGTTGATTATTGTATTCGTATTATTCAGATTTAGATCAGTCTGTACTTTTTAGGATGGGTGAAACCCACAGATATAAATTCAATACAAGACACTTCTTAAACGAACAAGTTTATTGTAATAATTTTAATTACTTCAAACAATAACAACCATTCGAATTTCAATTTGATCGATTTCAGATTAAATATCCCTCACAAAAAACTATGATTGCCAAAACGGCTTCCGCTAACTCTATTATTTATGGCACGATTTTTCAGCCGTAATTCTTATCGCAGAGCAATATATCGCGCAATCCCTCTCATCGACGTCAATTTGTCTTAGCTAATAGCTATTTTTTTAGGATTTGTTTTAATTGCTTTAGGCTAATAAGGCTAGGCTTTAGGATAAAAACGGATGCAATCTAAGATAAAGTCTTATTAATCAATCAAGTAATTAATAAAATAGCTTAATATACTTTGTAACTGCAATTGTTATTATCCTCTGTTAGCCAGTTATATGGATGTAGGACCGAAATAAATTATAGTGTATGTTATTGTGAGAAATTAATATATTTTAAAAATAACTTCTCACATAACGACATTTAATACTAATTTAAACTTTATTTTATCTATAACTAACTTCACTTTCTTCTTCTCACTTAACTCAACTAACGAAAAGAATTCTAAAGACGTTTTGCTTGTTTTTAAAAGACATTACCTATTTTTGTTCAACAAACCTAGACTACCCAATAGTATTCTAAAATTATTTTTATAGGTAAGGCCAAACTTAAACAATAAAGCAGTCTTTAAAAAAATACTAAAGTTGCAATTGATCAAAGGCAACTCAGTCAAAATAGCTTTTAGTTTACCTTTGTGCTTATTAGGCAAGTTACTGAGCTTCTGAAGTGGAACTCTCATTCAAACAATAGCTTAAGCTGCAACTTACACAATCTTACTTAACTGCTTGTTACTTACAGCTTGTTTAAACTGTACACTATAATTTCCGAGGACTCCAGAACCTTTATAAAACGAACTTCTAGTATCACTAGACTGTTATTTTCGAGAAAAGAAACGTACCATATTTCTTTATTAATAAAGTTTAAACTTACATATGTACATGAACATATAAATCAGTAAAATAACGTTGAAAGATAACTATACATATAAGTAGTCTTAAAAACAATTGAGTTCTAATTGGGTGCAATCTGAAAGTAACTTACGAATACTAGCTAGTAACTAAGGGTGACTCTCAACCCTGAGGTCGTATCTTCAAATCCCCGGTCTACCGAATTTAAAGTGTGCAATAAATACTTGTTGGATTATTAAGAGAAATAGTTACTCAATCTGTACTTAATGCATTTTCTAGGCTAAAACACCAAGTTGATTACTAGATACATAAATCTGTTTGGTAGTAGTTTGTAGTATTATAAACCAAGGGTTTTGATTTGGTGATTTTGATTTAGAACAATTCTCGATTATTTAATAAAATATCCTATATAACTATCGTTTATTAATGTTCATAATAATATTGCGCTACGATGAAATTTCACTTAAACCAGCTAGGCTAAAGCAAGATCTCAAGAGGCCCTCAACTGATAGTTTCCCAACTAATGCTGGCAAGTGCTTTATTAATAACTACATCACAACCACGGTAACTTTAGTATCAAAACTTCTCCAATTTGGTAAATTAATTAAAAGTTTTTTTCTCATTGTAGGGTACTTAAGTTACGTTCCTTATAGAAGCAAAGCAAAACAAAATGGCGGAATACTCATAGACCAACTGGTAGTAAGAGTAGTATGGGCGTCAATTTAGCAACAATAGTATTTATTGGACATGACTAAATTCATTCGGTATACTCTAATAGTCCGTGGAGTTATAGTGATTATATTACAAATCCCTATTTCTTTATGACTTCATTTTATTTTAAACATATAAACTAATTATTTAATCAATTACCGTCTAACATTCGTAGTATTAGCGTGTTTAACCAATTCAAAGACATTAAAGAGACATCTCAGAATGAGCCTAGTAGACTAAAATTGGGACGGCTGATAGCGACGTGTATCTTGTTCGTATATTAAGTTTCTCATGTAAATAAAATACATTTTTTGTAATGAGAAATAAAGTTATTTAAACATTAAATATATTAAATTATGTATTCTTTAGTTAACCATTTTGTTTCATTGCAGCAACTTAACACTAATTTAATATACGAAAAGTAGCCTAAACTGGAATTAAAGTGAATTATGTTAGTGTTAACGTGAATATATAAGTCTTTACCGCTTTACATACTATACACATTAGATACTATTTTTTTAATTCTAGTATACGAATAAATCGTTTAGAAGTTGTTGAAGAATGTTTTATAAGCTATACATATACTATACAAAAAAAAACTTGGCGATAAAAAAAATAGTGGTGGAGAGTTTATTAATGTGGAGAATTGGTAGTAAATGTAAAATTAGAAGCATAATATAATGTATATTTCTTTTTTTTGACGTTCATAAGTGTTCATTGTGTTACCTATATGAATAAATGATTTTTGACTTTTGATTATAGAACATCAATTAACTATTAGTTTGGGCAAAGAAAACAGACAATTTGTCTTGCTAGTTTGCATCACGAAGGTTAATATAAAGACACAAGCCTATTCGCAGGCACGTATGAACCAGATAACTGAATGCAGAGTCAGTATGGGAACAGTGATTAATTTAAAACCTCAGATATGGTAAGATATCCACTAAGCAAATAGGTATCTCAATTCACATTCCCCACTCAAACACCGTCAAATGTTATTCAAATAAAAAACGTGGTCAACCAGTTCTCTTCAATTATCAGATTTATGTTTCTGTGACGTTCTGGGATCAAGCAAGCGTCTTAACTTACCACTAAGTTTGCGGTAAGCCAAAAACGTATCGAACACACGGGAGTTATATTATTATTTCGTTAAATATGTTTAAGTTCTAGATAGGCGTGCCTACTTATAGGCCACATATAACTTTAAATAACGTGGGATTATTGGCAAATCTGTCCAGTTCTGTATAAAAAAAAATACAAATAAAAGTTCCTGTAAATTAGGTAATCCGAAATTTCATACATTGTAGTATTAAGTTGCACAAAGCTTTATCGGTGCTTGTTAAGCTCTAGGGTTGTATAAGTTATCTCGGCTTAATTGCTGTGTTTCGTTTCATTGTTATTTCTCTTTATGTTTTGCTTTTTGACGGTTAAATAGATAACAGTTGTAAATACAAGTACAATTCCATTTTTAAACGTACAGGGACATTTACATTTTAAAACAAAATAACACTTTGGTATTTAATTCATATTTAGAGGATATGTAGGCCTAGTGCGTTCAAATTACAGCGGCTTAATCGAATTTTAGTAAATTTTAACATCGTAAAGAATCCCAAAATTCCAAGACTTGTGCCAGGCGAAAGAAACTCATTACCTATTAAAATTATATTACTACTGACGGATAAAGAAGTATATGGATGAGATACTGGTCCCTAAAAGGTATTATAAAAATGACGAAATGGATGCGAAACATGGTCAATAGCAAAAAAACAAAATTTAGATTGTGCCAGACTGAGATTGCACGAAGCATGTTAAAAATTAAAAGACGAGAGAGTAATACTAACAAAAATATAGAACATGGTGTGAAACAATTAAAATGGCCATGCAGGCGATGGCAGGCCATGCGATGAGAGATAGCAATGGATGGATATTGTGGAATGGTATCCAAGGCAAAGCAAAATCAACCGACGAAGACCACGGGGGAACGTGAACGGGAAGACGATCTTTAAGCAGCAGGCACACTATGGAGAAGGACAGCCCAGGACAGACAACAGTGAAAAAAATGGAGGAGGCCTATGTTAGAAGACAAACACCAAGGAATAAAAATATACAAGTTAATAAGGGTTTCGTTCATTAATCTATGTTGCAAATGTCCATAAAACTCTGATAATATTTTAAATAAAATTGTTAGTATACATTATTTATTTTAATATATTAATAATAATATATCTAAAAGCGCTATAAAATAACCATTTTTATCTTTACAAATGTATATTCTACTGAAAACGGCGATAAAATATATGAAAAAATAAGGTTGCAATTAAAAGGTTCATTTTCGCAAGAATCTTGAGACTGAGTGCCAATAGAAGTGATATTGCGAATTCCCAAAAGAAATTCATTTACCATTTCATTAAACTCGCAATATTCTGATAACCAGCGGAGCGTGACCTCCACGAATCGCAAACAGGAGCAAACACAGACGTTAAAAAAACCACATCGGATGCATTTGGAACGGATGCAAAAACTGCGAAATGAAAATTCACTGGGACTTTTTAGCTTAGATTTCAAGATTGCAGGTTTTAACTTGAAAATGAGAGTGAGACCGAATCAAAAGGTTTTGCTTTGAGTGCGCTTCAAAAGTAGGCTTTTATTTGATTAGACTAAATGGAAAAGTTTTACATTAACTAAAGGTGATACTCTTTTGTATAACTAATTTTTTTAATGGGATAAACAAGCTGCCCATGGACACCCATTTTAGTGGTTGCGTTGCCGGCCTTTAAGGGACTGGAACTTCAAACTTATGGAGGTCGTATATTTTTGGACAGTACATAGATCTATGTTAGGTATTAGTTATACTCCATAAATTTCATGTATATATATTTATGCAAGCAACTTTACACCTTTTAAAATTATCTACTCAGACACAAATATTATGTATTTTTATTTACAAGAAATTAAAAAAAACTAAACAGATCTTAAAAAATCTACGTCGTACGAACTCCGATGACTTGTACAAATAATATAAAATAATTCCTATTTTTAAAATAATTTAACGTGATAATAATTGATTTAATTCTGAATCCAAGACACAAACCATAAGTCTTAAAACCTTTTGTGTAAAATGCATATTTTTTAGATTATTCAGACAGTGAAATTGTCCTTACAATCTATCATTTGACGCTAATCGTGTGTATAAATCCTAAATCAAATTACTTGCATATCTCAAATAGTTGGGACACGAATTAATTGTTCAACATCTAAATTATTGATCCAAGAATACTAAGACACTGTCCCTAATTAATTAAACACATAATTAAACGGATTAAGTTGTTTAGTTGTTAAATAAAATTTGTTTTTCATTAGGCCAACAGAACTTTACTGTTTGTATGCAATTTATTACACCCAAACTGAAAGAGGTTAATTATGATACAGTCTAATGATTAAAGCATCAAAATATTAAATAGCTAACTTTACAAAGTATTACGAAGGAAATTTCAGTTTACTTCGTTTAAGAAAGTTATTAGAATAATGGGATAATATGCAAATGTACTACAATTATGATTATTATTAATAATAAAAAAAATATTTCACGAATATGGTACAAAAAGGCGGTACAATAGCAAGTTCGCATATTCTGCCACACACAAGTGCGCGCAAATTTGTATTTAAAGTTACATTTTACATTATTAGTCATATGAATTGGTCAATTCTTATATTATTTGTATCGTACTTATAATATCAAATGTTATTAAATTTATATCAATTATAGTGTCTCACGCAAATAATCATTTATTGAATGATACATTTCTTCCAAAAGTAACACTAACTATAAGACTCTAGTTGGAAGATCTTTTAATTATTTTGGGAAATTATTGTAAACCTTAATAGCTATACAAAAGGTGTTTTTCCTAAACAATTCCAGAGTGATTTTTGGCACAGCCTATTCTACTTGTCTACTATGTTTACTTCTTACTTCGACTTCTACATTCGTCTTAAAAATATGTTTCTGTGCACGAATAAGGACATATTATCGAAGCTATCTCATTGGACAGAGACTAAAACACCCTAGACTAAGATTTATAAGTGAAAACTTTAGACCAATAAAATAATTAGAGAAAAGAAATATGTTACCAATATTATTATTTTATTTGCTATTGTGGATGAGTCAATAAAAGTTTGTTCGGCCCACCAGTAGACATTACTTTCAACTGTTATAAAATATTGCATATTATAATTAAATAGTTGTACATATATCGCTCATTGATAAACAACGGAAGAGGCTCTGGCGGAGGTCGCGACGTCAGACCACAGTGACAGCCGCTTTTCTGAACTTTCCAAGAGAGCGTGAGAAATCCCCTTCGTGATGAACATCATGGTTCATGAGTGACTGACTTAAGAAAGAGAATTTAGTGGACATTATATTGTAAATAGTCTTAGAATTAACTTAGACACTTCTTGTTTTAAACCTTAGATTAAAACTATAATTTTAATTCCACTGCAACTTTAAGTAATAAGACACTTAGTGCTTAATTAAGTTTATAAGTAGTTTGAAGTTTAAGTTGCGTAGCGCTTCAGTGTTGTCATGGTAAAATACATAATAACATTATATATTTTTATTTATTTTAAGCCTTAAAATCCCTTCCCGATCCACTAATATGGTTATCCTATGTGTTAGTAAATACTTGTAACAGTTAGTATGTATCAGGAACCCTCTCCGGTAAAGGCCTCCTCCAAGGCTTGCCATCTTTCTCTATCTCGATCTATTTGCATCCTATGCGGACCCGCGATTTTTTTGATGTCATCATCCCATCGAGCGTAAGATCTGCCTCTGTACCGTTTGCCTGGTGGGCCTCTCCATATAGTTACTACTTTCGTCCACCTGTGATCTGTAAGGCGTTACAGTGAAATAAAATAGGATTATGTAAAGATGATGTTATATATTTAGAACTTCTCACATATTGCTCGCATTACCTGCAATGATCGCTAATTGAATCGAAGGCTTAATATTAATAACGTATGATGTTTGTACTATCTAACATAAATTACAAGCCTATGTTGATTTACATAAATGTTAAACAAAAACTGATACAGTAACTCTTCATAGTGTCTATATAATATGTAGTAGTGTACTGGACGTTATTTACAAAACAAAGAACGTAATAATTCAAAAACTTTCCTTTGAATTCTTCGTGAACACAACAGAATAAATTTTACTTATTTAGAGATGGAAATAGTAGTGAGCTGTTCAGCGATTCTAAAGACCTATCCATCTCCTGGGTACCTAATCCGCATTATGCAAATAAGTGTCTTTAAATTCATAATTACTGAGTAAAAACTTAAAAAAAAATTACATTGAAATTTTCACCTTTTTTTATAATTATGTAATTTTAAGTTTACCGTAACTTTCATATATTTTTGAATAGATAGTTTGTAACTTAAACTGCATAAATGTCTATGTACGTCTTATGTCCGTCTATGTACTTTTTTAACAAATAAATGTCTTCAGCAACCAAATTTATCTTTTGGTTCTTTGTTAACAAAAGCTCTTACTTTTAACCGTTCTATCTATTCTGGTCTTGCTTCCTCCATCTTTTTGGCCGAGATTATTACTACTTGACACTTTTACATACTTTTAACTTCTCTTGAATACGTATTTTCTTCGTATAATAATTATTTCCATCTTTTTATAAATTCACGGTGATATTTCATTATATAGTTGAGATGTTCAATCATTCTAAAATTGTATCGTTAACTGGGTTGTTAAACCATTAAAGTTAATTTTTACATTGAAATTTTTTATTTGACAATTTACAATTTCTTTTAGCACGCTATTACCACCGTAAAATACAAAAACTGCCTGCAATTACAGTAAATAGATAAGTTGGCACACGTTCAGCGAAAATCAGCGGTTATTTTTCTGCATATTTATCCAGCTCTTTAAAATCCCATTGAAACAATATCTTGCCAAGTGCTGAGTTTAACTTTAGGCCAGTATTTTTATATTTCATAATTTGTAGTCGTAATATTAAACACATTATTTCACGATTTGCTTTAAATAAATAAAAAAAAACCATTTATTGCTGAATTGCTGCAGTATTTTAATTTATTATTATACCACTGATAAGTCTTGTCAAAGTGCTTCTTAAATGTAGTGATTGATCTCTCGCTATTCAATACGATTCCACCCCGGCTACCATTTTATGTCCCCCCTCCAAAGCCTAGCCTTTCCTAGCCGCAAAGCTTCAAGTTGCCCCCAGTAAACATATTCTTTAGCATAATCTATGAATATGTTATTTTTATTTAATGTATTAGTAAGCTATTGGTCATTATAGTGATTCCGATATTCACCATTGAATCCCTTTTGATCCTATTCAAGACCTCTCCTCACCATCTCTGGAGCTGCAAAAACAACTTTGACGAGATTGTATCTTTCAATCGGGAACTCTTCTCTCGTCATTTCTATTATTTTTTAAGCTGTAGTTTTGGAGTAGATATTTTTAAGTATAAGATATATATCGCGCACTCCTCGACTTTGTAGAATGGCCCAGGTAAAGGGCTCCGTGGAATCAAATGCTTTACTTTACGTAATATTTAAAAGTGTTACTAAACTTTTATTGTAATACATAATTATTACCCATTTTATAGACATACCGGAAATTATTTTAAAAATACAGTAGATATTTCACTTAATAAATAGCATGCAAATGTCACACTCAACTTCGTAGTAATATGACAAATGGTTCAAGTCAAAATGCTCCTAAACCTAGCACACCTTACGTTTTTAATAACAGTTTAAATTTAAACAGGTTAAATTAACAGTAACAATTTTATATGTTCATATTTAACATATAAAAAACTGAACAAGATTAAGGTAATTCAATTCTCTAGTTATGACCTGATATCTCAAGGTTAAGAATACAAAATTCGAAGCTCAGGCAGCTTATTAATCTAATAATAAATAAAAAAAAACAGTATTGTTACAAGTCTTGTATTTTCTTTCTTAATGGACAAGCAGGTGACTGAGATACGCCAATTTTTGTGTCAAAGGAATGAAAGATTCCTCAACAAAACTTCTTCTGTATGTGATCAGCATTGTCGTCATTAATATTTAAGGCTTAAAATATAAATACCAGTAAAAGGACCCAAAGCTCGTAGTCTAATGACCGAAATCGGAGGCGGCTTCCATATTCATGGCTCGTGCCGACGCATTAGGTAATTGATAGCGAGTCTCGATAGTTCTATGAATATTGATGAGCCTATATTGATTCAGATTTGTATGAAAACTTATTTAAAGCTTCCGATATAAGCTGTAGACCACAAATTTTCAAATATATTATATATTTGTCAAATAATATGTTTAATTTTACAAAGAAAGGCCGTTCATGGCATTTCTTTGTTAATTATTATTCAATTGGGTTTGTATTTTTTAAAAATGTTTTTAGATAATTCACCGACTATGTAGTTGTCGGAGGTATTAAAATAACATACGTAAATGGCATTGGTAACCCGGATGATTAAACACTACTACCTATTTCTTTTAACAACTTTTTGTAGGTAATTGTAATGTATTTAAAAGCTGTAAGCTACCTATGTAAATAAATAAATAAATCAGTTGCAGCATTAACCCACTAATTGGTTACAGCATAAATACTATTTTTCTTTTTTTATGTTACAGGAGGCAAACGGGCAGGAATGTTAAGTAGTACCCATGGACCCTCGCTCTGCCAGAAGACGCAAAAGCAAGCTGCCAGCCCTTTAAGAATCGGCACGCTCTTTTCTTGAAGGACTTTTCGGCAGAAGGAGGTATAATTAATTAAAACAGTGCAATAAGACTAATTAATTGAATTCTATATTATAAGAGTTTGTTAAACATATCAAACCAGTGGCGCTACAACCAAAATCCAAAATATATATTATTCATGAAATTAACTTATGGTCGTAAGACAAAAAAATCAAGGGCGTAGAGAGAAGAAAAAGAAATCAATGGCACTATAACCTTTTTACGTCTGGGTCTCAGATTTCTGTATCTGTTTCATGATCATTTGAATCTAAAAGACAAATAGGAGATCAACTTTCTGTGCCTGACGCACGCCGTCGACTGTTTACATCTAAGGCAAGCCGGTTTCCGTGCCAGCCAGCCAGAGTCGCACGCTGAAGCCACTAGGACAACACTGCTTCGTAGAGAGAAGAAGAACTGGCAATAAACTCTGCATCCCTGAATATGCGATGCGATGCGATGCGAAATGTTTGTAAGCGCCATTATATCAAGCTCTTCATCACATGTAAAAGCAGTTAATTGTTGAAATTAAAGAAAAATCTAAATAAAAAAATAAACAAACGTTTCAAATCTATCAGCGAGGTAAGGTGAAGCTATATTGCCATAGAAACACGCGAACACGTAGAATCAAGTTAAGTCAAGGTGAATCGAGAAAGAAATTAATTCATACATACAACTGTCTGGGACGCAGATTTCATGTAATCATACCTTCAGTTCTGATGACTAGTTAAGAAAGGACAAGCTTACGTGTCTCAAAGTCGAGTAAAATCTTTGAAAGTATATATGTATTGAGGAGTTAGATTGTAACAGATTGTTACAATCTTAGAAATTGTTAAAACTTTGAAGAAACGGACTTGCACTGAGTGAATTAAAAATGATCGTTAGTATGTAACAAAATAAAAACAAACAATTTGAACATATACATTTTTTTGTCTTATAACTGTCTATCAGATATCTAGATAGATGAGGAGAGTAGTCTGTTGGCTGGTACCTACAATCTACATTGTAATGAAATCGTTTAATTTAAAAAACACTCTTCACTAATATTGAATTGTTTCGTTTACTTAATACGGCCTAATACTAAATCCACAATTGATTACTAACTATACAGATTTATATTAAAATAAAACCGATATAAATACAATTTCCAGTAGATACTCTTGGGCCGTGAGGTTCAGTGTACAGGCGCTAATTAAAGAGTTGAGTTAGTGCCTGGTAGACAGTACCAGTGACCTCAGAGCTTGTGCTTTCCTCGCTCAACGAATAAGTATCGCAATACAGCGATGAAATTTGCCAGCATTAAAAGTACACTGCCACAGGGACCAAACTTTTTAAATTCCTCTTAATTTTGTATTTATAAATTGTGTATTATTATTAATGAATATGTAACAATACTGTTAATACTGTATATTAGTGTGTCTAAAATAAAAGTCTTATTACAATAATTAATAGATTTGATTTTTTTTATTGATTAACACTCTAGTATTACCAGTTGGTGTTAAAAAGCCAGCGATAAACAAGTGATAGATTTAGTTCGTTTATTAAACATAATCACGTTAAAGACTCCTAGGTGTGTTAAACTGAACCATTTCCAGTCCATTGCGTAATCTATAGCAACAGATTAAACGGTAGAACCATTCGAACGAATCGTTTAGGCAATACTGAAATAGAGCTCTTATTCGCGTAAGTTGCCTACATTTAAATAACGATTAAGTAATCATGTGTGTTTATTTTGTCATTTTATATGTAGTTATGTTTAGACGAAACTATAATTGTTCCACAGAATAGATTACGCTCTCTGTTACAGCGAATCGTAATGCTTTAAGAAAAATTTGCATGATTTTGTGATAATTTTAATTAAGTACTTATATCCGACACAAATCTCCCTAAACTATGGCGAGAGGGCCGATGGCTGGCCATGCGTCGTACTCGTGAACGGGTGGTACTTGTGGTGACTGGTCGTACTTGAAATCGTGTATGCGGTGATATCACTTATTTCGACTACGTATTTGCGTGTTGTTCTTGCGAGAATGTAAGTGCGTGCTCCTATTTCACGATGGCTCCTGCTGATAGAGGACAAATCTTTATTTTTACTTATTTTATTATTATTAATTACTTAAGATGTCATGTGGAACATGGTATAATCGTTGCAAAAGTCCTTACAAACGCTGTGTAAAACAAATCTTGGCGATTAAAAAGAGTGGTGGAGAGTTAATTGACAGTTCTTCTCTTCCGTTCTACGCCTTTGATTTGAGAACTGACAGTAAATGTAAAATTAGAAGCATTTCATACGCATTTCTGTTTTGACGTTCACAAGTGAACATTGTGTTACCTATATGAATAAATGAATTAGATTTTGAAATATACAGTAGTAATCATAACAATCAAATTCATAGTATTTACAATATTCTTAACCTTCATAGTAATAATAAAAAATAAGGCTAGTTTATAAGGCAAACCATCAAGCAAAAATCCACGCTAAGCTAGGGGGAGAGGTTATTAATGGATAAGTATAGTCATAAAAATGTAGCTTTAAAATCGTTTGGAAATGTTCCGCGAATAAGGCAACATAAGCGATACTGCACCATTGGGAATCCGTTTATATCTAGGCTAAAACGTTAGTGCCCTGTGTTGGTTTATAATATTCGATTTGAACTTTCGAATATCTATTTTTATATAGGCAATTTCTGTTTATGTATACGTAAAGGTCGTTCCACAACTGAGCGGTATTTTTTGCCTTGCTCCACCACTATGTGGAACCAGCTGCCCACTGAAGTATTTCCGAACCAATTTCACTAAGGGTCCTACAAGAAACGAGCTTACCAATTCTTAAAAGGACGGCAACACACTCTCATGCCCTCTGGCATTGAGAGTGTCCATGGGCGGCGGGGCGGTATCACTTAACATCAGATAGGCCCGTATGCCTTCTGTTGTATAAAAACCTTTAATATAAGTTATGCTGTTTCAGTCTTTTTGAAGTCCGTGTAAGGCTATGGGTATGCGCTCGAGCCTCAGCTTTTGAAATTGATTTGTTTAAAAAAATGGAAACATAGCGAGACATATATATGTATATATGAATCCCTATTTCCCTTGTTCACGGCATCACCGAATCATCATGAACGGCTGGACCGATTTCGCTAATTCTTTTTTTGTTGTTTTTGTTATTATCAGGAGAAGGTTCTTACGAAATAAAAAAATAAGAAAATTTCGCGGAAAATTAGAAAATTTAAGAATACTTAACCACCATATTAAGTAATCCTGACTTTAGTTGCGATAGCAAATTTCTCCTTTTATATTTCAAACCTTTTTGATGTAACCTTATGGCGTTTGATATAACATTGACATAATGCGTGCTGCAAACATCGTCAGAGTATGTAAGAAGAGTTTATTAAAAGATTAAATTATGAGTTCCGGGTGTCAAAATTCAATACATATCTCCTACCTTGCCTAAATGTAGTTATTTTTTTTAGTACTGACTAACCTCCCACTGCGAGCGGAACGGACCCATTACGCACTCCACTACATTCGTTACGATGATTTTCATATATGCCATCTCCGCTTTGGTGGAAGCACATGTATGAAAATTATCGTTACGTGTCTAGCGGAGTCGTTGTCCACCGGGTAGTAATTGGTAAAAATATAAAGGAACGACTATAAACGGATCACATCAAAAGTCATAAAGTTAGTATGCTCATAAAATAATTATAAAAATATATTCGGACACGTCTACTGACTTAATTGAATTTGATAAGATATCTTAGATATGATTTAACTTACTTAATAAAGTAAGTTAAATCATATATCTCTTATATCATATCATATCATATCACATAAGTAAAATTAAATTACATTATTAATTAAGCTGTTTTTCAAATAGATGAAATGCCAAATTGCGCGGTGCTAAAACAAATTGCCCTTAACGTTTTTATGTACGTTGTGATATGGCAGAATGACCAGCGCTGTGAAACAGTTTTATTGTTTAGGGTTCTAGATTTACATCACAGCAAACATTTGAAGATCTAGAATAGAATCTAGAAAGCTAGAAGTACTAAATAGATGTCCCATACCTGACTAAGCTTGTAGGTATTAATCTCTAAATAAAAATTTATCATAGTTGCCCATAAACCACTTTCACACTTATATTAGTTTTAAACCAACAAGATCTTTAATTTACGACAAATGGCCGCTTAATTTAGACAATACATGGTCTTTTGTCTCGCAGCCGTAATTGCTGGCTTGGGGCCTATTTGCGAAGCATTCATTGCTTCCTTCTTCCCAAACAAAAGCCCACATATAAAGGCCGAGGTAAGGGCTTCGTGGGAAATGGGGCCTCAGTGGTTGATTGTTTTAAAGACCACTAGCCTAGGAAACACTTAACGCTAGCATAAGATAATAAATTATAATATATCGTATACATGGAATAATATACATCCATGAGCTGTGAGGTTAGTAGCCCGTCTGCATCGCATATCAGTAGTACTACACGTCACGTCAATGAATATTCAACCCGAACGAACGATACGAGCAAGCTAGTATCGTATTACCGTAAATTAAATCAGTTAAATTTGTACCGATTCGCCTAAGGTCCTTCAAGAAAAGAGGGTATGGTATCCTCATTTCTTAAAAGGCCGACAACGCACTTACGAGCCTCCTGGCAATGAGTCACAGTCAGCGGTATCACTTAACATCAGATGAGCTTCCTGCTCGTTTGCCTCCTGTTACATAAAATACTGCCTATATATAGAGTGGTTGCCTGAAAGAGATCGCCCGAAAGCGACAGGGCCTCCATTTGCAAGTATAGAACCGCAAGGAGTACTGTCGTAAACGTAGATGGCCATAACACCGCAGGACTTGGTTTCGATTATCGGCGAAATATTATTTCAGGGCTTTACAAGTCCCTAGGGCTCCTTATGAGTTGAATACGTCCCTTCCGAGATCGCTACATTGTTTTTGATATTTGTTGTTTCTAGATAATGAGTGCGCCTTAGAATTTCAAGAGAAAGAAAATTCTTATATGTAGGTAATTGTTGAGGGCAATGGTTTCTTAAGAGTACAATGTTACAAGTTTTTAATTTAGCTGCGCGTGTGTACTTGAGAATACTCTAGAAATATTTTAATTTCCTGTGTGTCGAAAATGTTTTCTATTTCCATTTAGATATCGAATTTTAACTATTTAACTAACAGTGTATTGATTTAAAGTATCAATTTATAATCTAGACACACATAATGCAAAGGAAAATCATTATGTGTTTCTCTACAAAAAGTTTAATCAGTATTACATGTATAGAGGACGTTAAATTCAAGTCATTAATTTGAATTCCCTTAATGGGGTTTGGGACAGGTTTCTGAGGCGGTTTTTAATAATTTATGAGACAATGAGGTGTTTAACTTTATACCTTTAACAAGGCGAATTGGCACTTAGAGGTGTTCTTAGGTGGTAAGACATTGACCTAATAATAATCTATACCAAACAATTTGACAGGAATAAAACCCTAGGCCTAACCCTACCTAGAATTGTAAATAAGATGAAAAACCCTTATTGCTTCGTAAATAATACTTACGCAAATTTGGTCACCTACATTGCAAACGACAATTATATATATTTCTTGACTAAACAATATTTTGGAAACTCGAAGCCAGTGCTACTATCTGAACACATGACATCTGTCACCCAGCCCTCTGTGACAGAACATATTACAGAGAATTATTCATACTCGTGGCAGATAAACTATGTACTAGCTTTAACACACCTGCGAGGATTTCATTATAAATTCTAACATGTCCAGCAACAAGTGCTGATGTATTTCTTATTTGTTTTACGAATCTGGAGGATCGTGGGTCATCATGTAGCCTCGATTAGGAGACAATTATTATGTCTTAGAGAATGGTCCCTGATTAGAATTGGTTTCGTAGCGTGACATATACATAACTTCTGATCTATTTTATTGTATGAAGCAGAGATATTAAGGTGCAGGAGTATACATACAACAATATTTTATACTAAATAATATTAGTTATAATATTGAAAATCGGCCGCTGAAAGGCCGGCAACGCACTTGCGAGCCTTCTGGCAATGTGAGTGTCCATGGGCGGCGGTATCGCTTAACATCAGGTGAGCATCTTGCCCGTTTGCCTGCTATTACATAAAAAAAAATATTTTGAATTGTTTAGAGTCGCATTAACGTAGTGAAATTTCTAAGCCTACTCGTACAAACCAATCTGAATCAAAGATTGTTTCGCCGCGAATTCTAGGATCTCCAGCATCATGGGTGTATTCAACTTTCCATAGACCATAATATTGTATAAACAATATAAATAAACCACTGGACGTTTTAAAACGAATATATGTTAATATTATGAAACTTATAACACAGTTACCCACTTGTTCTACTTTAAACTGCATGAAAACTTTCCGTTTGCAACGAACTCATACATATGCAAATAGATGTGAAGAACTCACATTGCTTTAGTAACAAAAATACAGATGGGAGTGTATGAAAAAGCAAGTTAAAATTACAATGAGAGAGTTAAATAACATATCCATGATAATTTTGGCGAATTGCTAAGGTACTTACTAAATGCAGGATTCCTGTATATTGATCAGCTGTTTACTGTTCTTGAACCAATTATTATGTAAGTTTTTTGTACACTTAAATGTTATAAACCGATTTCAAAAAAAATCATCCATCTTTAGAATGAAACATTATTTATCCCTTTGTAACACAGAATATATAAAAAAGTGCACAGTGCGTAATCGTGCTACTAGTTCACGAACACTTCATATACATTTAAAAGGTTAAAAGGTAGACCCAATGTATAGTTATACAAAATAAATAAAGAATTCAGTCTCTCACAGTCCTAAACTCATTTCAATATTCTTGGTAAAAGGAGAAAAGTGCTCGAACAAGCCGCGACTCCGAAATTTTACTCGTAAATAATCATGCGACATGTTGCACTAATGTTACTTTTTATTCTTAGTTTACAACAGTGGTATGTTTTTTTAGGGACAGATCCAGGGTTATGTCCTCTTATGATGTAGAAAATCAGTAGTAAGAAAAAAGTATTCTTTATTTATTACTGTTTATAAAAAATATAAAAAATGTGTGCGTGCACTAGTGTACATACGTAAATGAAACTTCATTATGAACTTATTTTTCAAAAATGATCATGAAAATGATATGATCTACTATATGCAAATTTACACAAATTGGTTAATTAATTAGACATAAATACAAATAATGTAAATATTTCATTTTTCCTCATTACTACTTATTATTACAGAATTTCATTGATTCTAATAGATTTATTACTATAATTGTTATCGTTATTATATATTTTTGTTATTAATGGCTTCGAATAAGATATCATCTGTAGTAGGGACAAGAAAAAGATGGCACGTAACGGAAAAGTGTGACGGTATATTTTTTTCCAACGCCGATCAAGTAGTTTCATTAAAAAAAATAATGTCAATTCGTTTCGTTGTTTGGATTCTGTTCATATTATATTTAAAGAAGACGTATGGTGTTTCAACAAAAGCTGAGTAGTTTGTTTAAATTTGTATTTGTATTTGTTTGGAACCGGCACAATACTACCAAAAAATATAATATAACTACCTTATAAAATTTAAATATATTTCGGTTTTTAAATAAATCCCGGATTTAAGTAAGAGCAAATGTCGAAACTAGAACGTTAGAATAGAAATCTCGTCCAGTTCGTTCCGCCTCGGATTGTGGCGCCACATTCATCACGAAAGATATAGAGAGCAATTATCAAGAGTTGATATTGCAGGCTTTAGAACGTCTTCTAAGAGGACAATTTAAAGGACACTTGCGGTACGGGGTTCGGAACTGCTTGGTAGGTGACATAACTGAGCTTATGATTATAGAATTCTTTCAATTTTTTTATTGAAGTGAAATTTCTTTATCGGCGTTGAAAAACTAATTCCGACACATTTTTCGGTTACGTGTCACATTTTTCCGTTACACGCCATGTTTTCTTGTCCCTACCACGCTTGATTCGATGAGTACTTTCTCCGACGGAGTAGGGTTAGCAAGTCGTTTAAACGGACTTACTTCCACCACTAGACTAGACTAGTTTCTATTGCACCCTTATTTATTTCTAATACTCTATAGTGATGTTATAAATGATATAATTTATATATGTATTAAAGTGATCAGTAAATTCCAAGGGTTTATTTTAATTGTAAATCCAGTGAATTTCTGAAAAAAGTCAGTAATTATTAATATATTTATATGATAAAATAAATCAATGGCGCTACAACCTTTTTCGGTCTGGGCCTCAGATTTCTGTATCTGTTTCATGATCATTTGTAAATCGAATAGGCATGTAGGTGATCAGCCTTCTGTGGCTGACACACGCCGTCGACTTTTACGCGCACATAGAAAGAAAATCCATTGGTGCACAGGCGGGGATCGAACCCACGACCTCAGCGTTGAGAGTCGCACGCTGAAGACACTAGGCCAACACTGCTCTATATTTCTATATTTATAATATATATTTCTAACACTTAGGTGTGATTGTGGCATTTATTTTTCTAAGTAATTTAAAGTTAACCTCAGTTTTAGATTGTATTTATCACACGTGGGTGTGATTATTGTATTTTTTTTATGTATTTGATAATAAAAGCCTTTTGTTAAACTTTATCTAATTTAACTTTATTTAACCTATTTCTGTGAAGTTGCATATAGTAGATCATTTTCCGAATAAGGTCGGTAATAAAGAAGTTTCACTTCTTACGTGTGTACACTAGTACACGCACACATTTTTTCTATTTATTTAATTTCTATGTATTCTTAGTAAAATAGATACTAAATTTGACATGATAATATTTACTTTTTGCATTTCAGGAAGTAGCATTTGATTCTACATTCATGAACTTTGGTTTTTCAGATTATTACATTTAAATTAGTTTGATGGTTAGTTTTGAATCGTTCTTGCAATTGTTTAGTCTTTTGTCTATTATTTATCTTATAGTATTATATTCTCTTTTCGTGTCATTATTTTATTTTTAGTTCTGTTACTCATACTTTTATTTAAAAAAATCTTGTATATATATTTATTTTTATTATCTTGTATGTGAGATGTGTCAGTAATGTTTTCTTATTGATAAATAATTGCTATTCGTATCCTATGCCTTACCTCAAATAAGAGTTATAATAAGTACATACCTATAAATCCCGCAAATAATAAATACACTTGTTTACGTAATTTAGTTTGTACAAATGTACCAATACAGGTTAAGACTCAGATGTTAAATTATTGAACAAGCACTCGATTTAAAAATAATAGGAAACAACATACACCTGGAATAAAAATCTTTATCCCGATTCGTTAAAGACAAGTATAACGCTATAAATTATCATGAGATTTTCTAAAAGCGATTTTATTGGTGTAGGAGTATTGTACGGGATGATCCATCATTCGATCCCACACGTCCTGAACACAAAATGCTATGATGTATTGCTGAATAATGAGGCATATTTTTGGTAACAAAATTAACTTTATCCTTTCGATTAAGCTTTATTAAATCGGGTGTTATAATGGGTAAGTAGTTCAATTGCTAATATATGTTTATATATATATATTAGCAATTATATTATTAACTTATATATATATTGAAACATGAAAAAACATGGCACATATACAATACAGTGTGTTTTTGTCGGTTTAAAAGGAAAAAAGTGATCCCATTTTCCAGATTGGGATGTAAGATGTTTCACACGGAATATAAACTCAGGACCTCTACACAATGTCTACAGCGCTAAGCTAAGACAAAAGAAGGAAGAAATTTACTAAATTATGTTTTTTTCAATTTTTTTAAAGTTTAAAAATTAATATATTAAATTAACTTTCCCGTGTATAACCGACGAAACTAAGCCATAAAATTCAGCCAAATTAGGAAAAGTTATGTGTGAAACAATGATGCATCCATTTATCTACTATGACGAAAATCATTCATGGCATTTTATGGCGTTTAAGAATGAGGTGAGATTTTTTTTAATCAGCTAATAGTTTTAAGCATTGAATTATAATATAAATTACCAATATTTGTAGTTATTCATATTGCACTACGGCAAAAGCTAGATTTTTGAACCATAATCTACAATCTTTTTCAACACAATCCATTTTAAGCACGTTTTATCTTGGATAACGAAAACAAAGGATTAAGAAAACTTTAAGCTCAATATTTCCTGTAAGTTTGAAAGTTAGTGCCTTACAGCGTCGTAAACAATAGTAGCTTGAGGAAACGGTTGTTAGTTTTAGGATAACTCATATTTCTGAGAACAAATTAAACTTATATACAGGAAATTTTATGTTCAAGTCTTGGCTATTTACTACAGTCTTTATATTTGTAATATGTATGACGTAAAAGTGTTTGCTTTGACACAGCGCCAGTAAAAATTGATATCAAAATTGCTATTGGGAGTTACAGAACATAACTGTTCTGTACGGTTAGACTATACTATACGGCTAGACTATTTGGCCCATATAAACGCAGTTATGGTTACGTCCCATGTGATTAACATATGTACTCAAAATCATGCGCAATCGAATACATTGATCGTTCACGCTCTGGGTGGTACTTTTGTAGTCGAGACTTAGCGATAAGTATGACTACTCTATGTCAAATGTTCGTAACCTCTTGAAAAGGGCTTGACACAATGTATGGAGATAATAAAGGAACTGTATTATCTTTTGTTGACATAGCTGTTACACATTAAGAAAAACACTTTTTGAACCGATCGAAGCTATGTGTTATTATTAAAAACTTATAATTATTTACATAATTTTAAATTTTTTCCGATGTTTCGCGTGTTTTTCAGCGTGCGTGGTCACGGTGACCGTAACAGACGTTTTTAATTGACCGTTGAGTGAACTGATACTATACTACACATTTTCTACGAGTAAGTATTCTTTTGTATGTGATATAAATGTAAACAGTTGTAACATTCGAGTAATCTGTAATGGTAGCTTATTTTGTTAAAAATTAAAATTACTTAATGCTAGTCCAGATGTGATGTTACTTTTACTAAGTTACGAGATTTCATTATACTTGGAATGGGTTTTAGATGAAAATCAAACATCAATACACGTCTGCATTTTATAAATTGTAATATAAATGTATATTTCGTTAATTAAAACCCAAACATAACAATCAAATATACAGTATTTATAATTTTCTTAACCTACATACAAATACATACATTATAATACAAATAATTTTAAATTATTAAAAAGAAAATTTAAAAAGTTTGGTCCCTTGCTTGGTGCTTTGGTGCTTTATTCCTTTGGCTGCCAAAGTTAAAGGTTCCTGTGGCAGTAACCTTTCAGCAATTCCTCCGTGATGCTTATTCGTAAGGGCTCATTTAGACACGAGCGGCACAACGCCGACGGCAGAGCAACTGCACTCGTCGACGGCAGCCGTTGACGCGTCGCCATGTCTAAATGGAAGCTCTACGACAATTGCAAAATGAATTCCGAAGAAGAAACACTGTTATTGCTTTTACTCCGTCGACGTCGACAAAAACACACGTATTTTGAGGGATCAAAAAATATTAATGAATAGAGAACAAGATGGACATTTTTTCACATACAACCGCCTACGCTCTGATTTTTAATGTTCCATTACCGTACTTTTGTAGTTTGTAATTCCATTTAGAAGCATTTTTCTTTACTACTACAATAAGAATCAATGATGTCATTGGAGATCATTTTATAAAATGGTACTATCTACCAGGCGCCGACTTAAATCTTTAATTAGCTGTACACTTGAACCCTGCAGCGCAAAGGGAACAAAATCGAACTCGGAGGACTATCCTATATTTGAGCCGTTTATTATTTTTACGTTAATTTTCCGCTTGCAGGGTAAACGTATCCGCATCAAGTAGCATCCCATACCAACGCTCGTCCCATTTTGCAAGGGATCAACAACGTCCCATCAGACCAAATCTGTCTAGCGATGATATAATACTATTTAATATGAAACGCACATACGCACAATGATGAAGTTGTATTTTTTTTACTTATAACAGGTTAAAGAAATAAATGCTTTAAATTAACACCCGAAAATCAATTATAACTTTTACAGTATATATCAGTCATGTGAGAATTCTATTAACAAAGCATGCTTTATTAGTATTCATAAAAACTAAAATTTGTGCGTGTACTAGTGTACACACGTAAGAAGTGAAACTTTTTTATGGCCTTATTTTTCGAGAACTGATCTATATTGAAATTGACAGAAATTGGTAAAATGAAGTTAAATTAGATAAAGTTCAACAAAAGGGTTTTATTATCATAGACATGAATACAAATAATACAATTATTTTATTTTACCTTATTACTACTAAGATTATTACAAAATTTCATTAATTGTAATATAAATAGTACTATCATTGTTATCGTTATTATATATTTTTGTTATTAATGGCTTCGAATATCTTCCAATCAACCGAGGTAGGGACAAGAAAAAGCGCTGGCGCGTATCGAAAAAATGTGACGCGTAATCGAAAAATGTGACGGTAATTTTTTTTCAACGCCGATGAAGAAGTTTCACTTTAAAAATCAAAAGCGAGAGATTACATTAAGAATATTTTTTTTGGAAAAAATAGCCCTGCGCTCTAAATGTTTTGCAGGGGAAAGCAACGGTTTTAGGGGAAATAAAAGTACACATGTCACAAGTGAAACTTATTTGTAAATTAATTATTACTAAGGTAAAAGCCCCAATAGATGATCATGTACCAGTATGATCACTCCATGTATTTTTATATCTATATTCACACTGTTTACACACTATATGTATACGTGCTAATGATAATATAATTAAATAAAAAATCTGCGTTTACTGCACAAGACATAATGCGACAGAATTGCCATCTAAAGTTGTAATATGTAACTACTAAACGAATACATAAACCAATAGCGTGTATTTTTTCTCGATCTCCCTTTCTCACTTTCTCTCAAGGGTCTCAATCGCTCTCTCCTTTTTCTCTCTTCGTGACGTCCGTATAAAATTTTACCCTCATGCGCCTAAAGAAGTTTCACTTCAAAAATTTAAACGTTTTCAATTATTCTTAGGTCTTTTTACTTCTTTCAAATAAATCAATATTAAGTCAATTTCAAATATTAAAGCTCTCTGTTCTCCGGATATTACAAGTTTAAATATCTCTTCAAAAGCTAATACAAACCATTTGTGGCTTCATAAATCTTCCGAAATGTATTCTCTAGGTTTTGGTATCTTAGAGTTAACCGGAAACTATTGCCAAACGTACTATAGTTTAAATATAAGTTAATAAAATAACTTATTTGTTATGTTATAACTTATCTAAATTTAACTTGAAATGTCCAATTTATACGATAATATCTAATAAAGGATTTAAATACGTTAGTGAAGCCTTAAAATCCTTTTTAAATGCCTTTTTAAAGGGTCAGTCTTCACGTTTATAATATACTTATTACTAGGCGAATATAAGTATCAAATAATAGATAACTTTACACCCGTGTATTACAAATAAAATTCTAAGAAACTTGCAGTACTGCATATTTTTGAAAAAAAAAATCGACTAAGGGCAGACTTTTAAAAAAATAATTTTGTCAAACACACTATTAAATATGTGTTGAGTGGCATTTTGTTTTAAATAGTATGGAATCAATCAACTTAATACAAAGTTGGTAGTCTAATTAGTCACACGGTTTGATTTATTAACACGTTTAGTAATTCTAAGTTTTATGTGAACCATACTTAATAAATCTGTATAGTATAGTATATATTTACTTTAAATGTACACAAATATGTTACATACATATTACATATAGGTTAAACTGATAAATTCCTATTTTTAAGTCAGTTAAAAACGTGTTAAGTGACCCAAGAGAGTACTGGACCTCATTTGCACAGTAAAAGTGTCCTCTTTGCAGAATAGTGTCAATTAAACACTGGACCTAATAAGCCTATAAATCCTATAGAATCCGCTTATGAAGGCCTATATACTGTCGATTACTTTAGTTATTTAACATGTCATCATTGGATCTGGAGAATAGTGTATTGTAGATAAATAAAAGCCAAAAAACACCTTATCTTAATTATGTTTCTTTTCTTAAGAACGTACCTTAACCCTTTATTTTTTTAGCAAAGGGCGTGGACTACATTCCTAAAATTTGGATATTTCTGTATGTATTAATTGTGCGCATAAAAACAAGATTGATGATAGCACGGGGCTATAAACGCACGATCTCTGGGTTGGGTGGTTGAAACTTGACAACTTCACTACTGCTCTTATATAAACGTCTTAAAGTCTTAATATATTTTTTAATGGAGGCTGCTTAATTTTGGAGGCTTTCGAGCCCTTCCAACTTCTAAGTATTTACGACAATTTTCGTGAAAACGTCGCTTTGCGACACTTTAATGAGTCCCTGTCTCGAATTTGTTTTGACTCGTTGATTACAAGAGATAAACATTTCAAATGATAACGGAGTTTTATTTGGGTGCTTTTAATTGTCAAAATGTAACAAAGAATTATTTATTTAATTTTTGATTACTTACAGATACCGTATTTAACTATTTAACTTCGCATTTAAATACGTAAAGTTGCATATCTCGGGCACAGTTTGCGTCATCATTGATGCGACTTGTTGCAGCATCAAAATTCAAAGCAAGAGCCAGGGTGGTAGGAGGAAGATGTCGTGGTTGCGTAAGGTAAGGCATGTCTGTCGTGCTCTTGCGACGTTTTACACTAGCGCAAGATACCCGGCAATTCAAGTTCTTAACAGCCAACCTTTACTAATACAGTGGCACCTGAAGAAGAAACTTAACATGGTTTAAATTCATCCATCAATATTCGCTATAACGTGTTACGTTGTAAACGACCATTCCTACTTTTAAATTTTCCTTTAAATTCTTACTAATTGTCATATTACTGCTGTTAATACGAATCAAAACTTTTAACCTAGATAGAATGTTCAAGGACGAAGAAGATGTGAAGGTAGAATAATGAAACCTAAGAGGCATACATCATTCCGAGATATTTTTTAAATTTTTGTCCAAAACTTACTAATTGCCCAGGATTAGATACTAAACAAGTGTTTAAAAAAGATAAGTATATTTAATATTTCATTAATTTTTAAGTAATTAGAAATATCACATTTTAAAAACGGACCAAACTCGTTTTAGGGTTTTGAATTAACTACAAAACTCTTCAAACTATATTAAATTCACTAAGAATTTTCTAAAAACTTGGAAAAACGCAAATTAAATATAAGCGAGAGAATCCCTCTCTAAATAGAAAGCTGGAAAATTAACTTTTGCCCGAGACAATATTGCCGGGTTAATTGAAGATTTCTTAATGAGAATAAAAAACATCTAATTAGTGCTTTCGCTTCATCAGAATTATCTAGATTTTTAACGGTGATATTAATTAAATATATGACACGGATTTAATTAAATATAATTACATTTTTACAGAGAAATATATATTCTAATTTCGAAACGTGGTTCGCAAACTAGAATGCGTACGTTGGCGCTACGACCCTTGGTTTTAACATAATTATTTGAATCTGTATTTTGATACTTTTTTACATACTTAGGTGATCAGCTGTATCAAACACATTCATGGTTTTAGGGACTTAATGCAATAATTTTTTTTATGTTTTAGGAGGCAAAAAAGGCTCGTCTGATGTTAAGTCATACCGACGTCCCACGATGAAACTTAGCTGCAGGTATTAGTCTAAACAAATTCTCTGAACACATGGTAAATGCGGTAGAAGATGCAGAGAGATCCCACATCTCTACGCAACGCCAAGGGATCAAGCCGCTCGGAAAGTGACTGGTCGTCGAAGATTCGAATCGTTCTTCGTTAAATACGGTCAAACGGCAGGAGCTGGTACTGGAGAGCTCCCACCCAGAGATGAGAAGAGTATGTACAACATGGAGATGTGGGGCCAAATTTTAGTTTTATAGAGTTGCAAGCTATATTCCGGGATTGAAGTACCGTCTCGTCTTGCTGAGCACACCAAAGTTAAAAGGAAAAGCTTTAAGGAAAGGCTGAGTTAGTCATTTGGAAGGACCAAATGACTAACTCAGCCTATTCTTCCAAACTGAACGTCATACGATATGTCAACGCCCAGTATCCCGATGCTAGCAGTGACTGTTATGTCAGAGATGTCATGTTACAGTAAATAAAAAAATAGAACGCTCGGCACGACTTTATTAATCTCAAGAACCCACAGCGCCATGCCCTTACCAGTAATAAGGTGGATCACTTCGTACTTATCATTCACATCAATAAGAACTCAGCGGTTCTCATGAAAACCTAATCGTTGTGTGATCTCACGGCCGTTCGTATGTTCTAGCTAGGGCTGTCAAAAGTTTTATGTTTTGTTATGAAATTCAAATTTAACACAATGAACTTATGAACGTCAAAATCAGAAATGTCTATGAAATGCTTCTGATTTTACATTTACTGCCAGTTCTCTTGACTTGTCAAGGACGTGGAATGGAAGAGAAGAACTGGCAATAAACTCTCCGCCACTATCATTAGTACGGCCAGCAGATGGATAATATTTTACTTTAATGTGAAAAAAATACATACATAAATCTGTTTCAATGTTTATTTTCATTAGTTTTATGTATTTATTTATAGGACACCAAATTTTAAAATATATTTGTTTTTATAAATTTGCAATCAGAACAAAAATTAAAGTAAGGGAAATCTTTTCTGTTACTTAAACTAACTACTTATATGGGCACGAATCATTTTTTTTATAGAACCGGGGGCAAACGGGCAGGAGGCTCACCTGATGTTAAGTGATACCGCCGCCCATGGACACTCTCAATGCGAGAGTGCGTTGGCGGCCTTTTAATAATTGGTAATCATAAGTTGTAGCACCATGTAACATTTTAAATTAAATACACCCGCTCGTTTAGCATGGGATTTACCAAATATTCGTGTCAGACACATTTGGCTCCAAAACACTTGCCTAAAGAAAAACAATGGAACTCGTCCGTTCTCTCACGTTCTACGCCCTTGATTTTAGAACGGGTAAATGCTAATTTAGAGTAATTTAATTTGAGGTTCATAAGTGTACATTGTATTGTACCTTTAGTATTGAATTTATAAAGTTACTCGTGTAAATTTTTCTGTGAAAATGATATTTATAATGAGTAACAACCCTACTGCCACGGGCAATATTCATCGGCATGCATTATTCAGTTTCATTACTCCAGCCACTTGAGCTATAAATCGAACCAACTCGTTTTATTTTGTTTACCTTCAGATACGAGAATAATTTAGAAATATTGGAAATTATTGTTTTCATTTTTTTCATTTTTTTCAAAGGACTTTGATGCAAATTTATCGCTGTGTTATTGCTATAATTGTTTGTTTGAATTTTTCTTGAATAATGAATATTGTTTGGTTTCGTTTATTTAGATTTTTGTTAGAGTTTAAATAGAGTACCACAGTTTACGTTACCACAGTTAAAGATTTTTTATTTGATGATTATAAAATAAAAAATTTATCGTTCATTCATTGTTCGTCGGCATATAATTGGTATCTATAAAATATTAAAAAGTTATATTATGTTTCGCTTCATAGTTGAAGAGGTTTTATAATTACAATCTCGTCTCTTTTTATCTCAGAGTATATATTATTTGGTAGGAAGTACTAACGTTAAAACATTTTTTAAAAATAAATATTAATCTTGAGTACTTTGCTTTTTATAAATGTTGATTTGAGTATTTTTATTGGTGTTTTTAACTACGCTACACACTATGTTATATAAATTAAGTAAGAAGGCTAAAAACTTCAGATTAAAGTTTGCTTCTGAAAAAGGTCAATTAAAGACAAATTGATTTAAAATTAAAACATAGAATTTTGTGAGATTTTCAAAGTCCATGAGCGGTATCACATACCAAAAGCCGTACTTCTGCCCCCACATCTACAATAAGAACGATTTTCTATACCCTGAAATGTTGGTACTCTATCATGCGTCGCACAGCACTGATGTTATGTTCAGTAGTCGCTGTTAAAGAACGTCCCTCACGCGGATCATCATTGAGATTGCTACGTCCACGCGTAAACTCGTTAAACCCATTGTAAATAGTGGCACGAAATGGGGTTTCGTTAAGCAATCATAGCTTTGTTATTAAGTAAGGCCACAACGAAAGTCATAATAATTCACAAAAACAATAGACAAATGAATGCAATATACTACGTAAGGTTACCAAAGAGTTCTAAAATAGAAATTTATTCCATCCTGGCTATGTTAACATCAGTTTCCTTCCAATATTGTCTATCATTGGTTTTGAATATGAAAGCACGTTTAAAAATGGTTCTACAATTATCTCAATTTAAATATTAGACTTTACAATAATCACAAAGCCGAAAATTTTATCTCTAAATCATAAAAAATACGCCAGATTGTAAAAGAAATAGCTAGTAAGTGTCATTGAGTTAATCGGATTAAAATTTATATTCCGGTTCTCATCCATTAATAAATTCACCAAACATAACCTACATTACGGTTTTGCCATAAAAAAATTTCTTGTGTGTGGGCAAAAGCGGCAATGGATTTGTCGAAAAGCGCATTATCAATTGGTTTTGTTATAATAAATTTCTGAGGCGAGATGCGAAAAAGTAATCTAAGTTAAGTCCATAAGTCGTTTTCCTTTCAATAAAGAACGAGCTTAAAGTTAAATTATTTTATATAATCCGAGATTCATTGAGTTTTTAATTTATGTTTAGTATATTATACCGTTAAACGACTTTGTAAATTGGACCCGTATTCATGTATTTGAAGTTAGATATGAGTGTGACATCTTTAAACTTTCAAGTGCTAAATTAGAAATGAAATAGGGAAACTAAACCTCTGAACTAAGGGCTCAGTCTAAGTGCTATCAGAGCCGGTTTAGCTGTTATTGAGATCCACAATATTTTTCCTCTTAATTTAATACTGTTTTACAAACTTCAGATTGCTATTATTTCCTTTTATATTACATATATGGAATATTTTCGTTTGTTCTAAAAATTGTATACTAATTAGACGAATATAATTCGAATATCTTCGTCAATGGCTATACGAGTTTCGAGGTCCATGACAACTCCATACAACCAACGCAGCCTCAGTGTACCGGGGTTTCTATTGCCATCAAGTTGCGTTCAGTAAACCGATCCATAAGTAATGTTAATTTCAGATTCAGATCAACAGATTTTTATTTTCAAAGGATACATAATTTATAAAAACATATTTAAACTGGTTCCGTTAACGTTACGTTCTATATTTATGTTATCTACTCGAGTTTGTTATCTTACTAAGCGTCAACTATACTTTGCGACTGTTGTAAACTTCTCTTTAAACACCACAAAAACATATATAAATTATGACAAGCGCAAATGAATGCGGATGTGGTATGTACATATATAATGTAATTATGAAACTATCGAATTTGAACCCAGTATACAAGTTAATGGATTAAAACTCTGATTATGGATTTATTTCAAGTATATATAATTTTATATATATATCCTAGTATCTCGAATGTAAAATTGTTTCTACATGTTCTATTCCGTTCAGAACACGTTGCATAAGTCTAGGTCACCTATTTTTACGTTGTAAAATTGCATAGGTCAGCGTATTTTGGAAAAAATGTTGAAGCGGTGTTGCTTTCTTTTAAAATATTATATTTTCCGTGAATAATTCAGAGAGAATGTCAAATGGCGCGTTTATTATTTACAATTATAGCTATTAACTCTAATGGCAATGAACGTTTAGAATAATAGCTAATTTATTATTACAAAAGCGATTACGATCTTCAAGTGAAGTGTCAGGTGTACAATATTTTTCAGTTAAATTAACTAGCCTAAGACTTTAAGTATCGCGAATTATTGGATTAAACAACCATTGATAAATTACCGATAACCTTTAGTTAGAAAGAATTCGATCAATCCTTTAAGGTAACCAAAAAGTCCAGTATACCTGTCCCAGCACGTCCAGTTTTAAATGACAAAAGTCGCTCGACAATTAAAAAAATAAATAGTGCGCCGTGATGCCTGAAGTTTTTTATGTCAATGTCTGCACTTCAAACCATCAATAACTATCAATTCAAATAAAATATTTAAGATTTGTTACAGAAGATAGAGTTTTATATATACTTACGTAATTTAAAGACATATTTGCATTTGATGTAGAATTTTCGTGTGTCTATAACCGACTTTTTGAGATATTATTCTGTTTTTTACACTGGCAAATAACTCTTTAAAAAATAGTTATGTCTCAGTGAAATATTATTTATTACAGTATTCCTGGTAATTTTATATGTGTAAATTAAACTCAACAGCGCTCTCTTTAAGCGTGGTGTGAAATTTTAATTTGATTAAAAGCCTGCTTGTGAGGTTTTGAAATAAAACTTTACAATTCGTTAGGCATTTAACCTTAATATTATGAAGTAAATTTTAGTGGCGAATAGAGGTTGTGATCAAATTACGTTAACTTAACAACGACATACTTATATTTGCAAATTAAACAAACGACGAACGATTCGTAATAGGACTATTGGTATCTTGAAGCTCCGAGATTCGATTATAGCGAACACTTATAACCAACATAATGCATGAACTTTTCATGCCCTTTCCATAATGCTTTAGATTTTTTTTTGTTAACTAGCTGATACGGCGAACTTAATGCCGCCTTAATCAATAAATGTCGTGTTACAGATGAGCTCACCTTAATTTATGATTTAATTAGAGTAATACAATACACAAATATTGAGTTCACTGCTATCACCGAATTGTAATACTTTAACGTAGATTATTATTTAAGTGGTCGGATATATATATCCTTGGTTTTCATCAACATCTGAATGCACGCATAAATATTTGATAACTAACATATATGTCAATCCTTTTTCATTACTAAAATACGCTATTATCCGAATATTGTGGATGTACCTTTTTACCTTTTTTTAAATACATTCTATAATTTGGGGAGAAAGTTTACCGTATGGACGAGATAAATGTTTAATAGTTACGAAACTACGAAACCACTAACATTTTGTGTAGTATTTTTAAAAAATGATTTTATTTTGTATATCGGTCAAGCTGTTCCCGAGTTATAGTTATATGTAAAAAAACAGTCACGTTCTATATATATATATCATTTGCTATACTATTTTGGTTTATTATAGTTGCTAACTCTCAGAGCGGATAACCTGGAATCAAGTTCTGGTGAAACAATAAACAGTTAGTGAGCATAAAATACGTAATAATATGATAAATTAAATAAATACCGATATGTCTTTTGCTCCATACAAACATATTCAAATTTACGAAACCACAACGTCTGCGTCTCTATTCTGGCTTTATTCTACTACTCTGCTTCTTCTAAGTACCAGTAGTTCCACGCTCCATTCGCTAATTCTTGGACCACGATCTACCATGTTGAAGGCTTACTTCAATGCCATCTTCAAAGACTTTTATTTATAATATTAAAAGGGTATTATTATAATTATTATTGTAGTATACTGCATTAATGTTTCCACTGGATTAAAACTTCCAAATACGTTATATCTATGAACATTAATTATTAGAATCAGACAACGATGTTTGATAAATAACTTTAGATAATCATGAATATACCAGCCATAATGAGAATCATTCACTCGTCCATATTAACACATATATACTTTATGTAACGTTCTGTTATAAAATCAATACCGTGCCTAATATTTGTGCTAACTTTGTACATGTTAAATTGAAACCTATTCGGCAGTTCATTGGGGAATAAAATCGTAGTTTTAACTGAAATTTACGGGCGTCTCAACTTATTTATTTACAGTTGGAGGCTGATTTAGGTGAAGCCGTCTGCTTGAATTGTGTTTTAGCTTAAGGCACTATCATACGTGTTGCGATCTTGCAGTTGTTTACACACTTGATGTAGACTAATACTTTTACTTTATATAATATAACAAATATTGGTTTTATGCTACGAAACTACTAAGTAAATTTTAGCGGGGACAACTAGAATCATCTTTATATTTTATTTGACGTTCAAAAGTGACATTTTAGGTTGTCTTATTGAAATAAATGTTGGAGAGCAGTGTTGGCCTAGTGGCTTCAGCATGCGACTCTCATCCCTGAGGTCGTAGGTTCGATCCCCGGCTGTGCATCAATGGATTTTCTTTCTATGTGAGCATTTAATATTAGCTCGAACGGTGAAGGAAAACATCTTGAGGAAACCGGCTTGCCTTATACTAACTATATAGCAAGCAACTCTTGTGATCTCAGCCAGTATAATGACTTGTGACTGAGGTTTAAAAAATATCAAATTAAGTAAAATGACAATCACACACATTACTCGTGAACACAGCACAAAACATTTGTTGATTCCAGGCTCGCCAAACTGTAGCAATACCATTGATTCCATTTCTTAATCGGGAATGTGTACGCTTGAACACGACTTCATGCTATGTACATAGATAGACAAGAGAATCTATATAAGCTTTAGTCTATTTTAACTAGCTAAGTAACGAAGGAAAAAGAGAGCTTGCCAAGATATATTCAGTAAAATAAGATAATAAAAGCTAAAATAAGTATGAGAGAGTGCAATTATTAAACCAATTACCGTCTAAAATTCGTAAAATTTGTGCGTTTAACCAATTCAAAAGGGCATTAAAGCAACATCAGAATGTGCCTAGTAGACTTAAATTAGGACGGCTGATGGCAACGCGTATCTCGTATATATTAAGTTTCTTATGTAAATAAAAATATTTTTTTCTATTAAGATATAAAGTTGTTTAAATACAAAGCTGACAAGTTCATACTAAATTTTTCATTCATTTTAGGCTGCATTAGGCTTTATCCATCCATCCATCTTAAATGTTTGTTGCAATTCTTGATTTATTTACATTTATATTGAATCCAAAGTATTAGTTAGTAGCTATTTACATCACTTAATAATAATAATAATAAATTATTTATTTGCAAGAAATTGGTACATTTACGATCAATTATAAAAATCCGCACAATCAGCCATATAAATATAGGCATGCAAATGTTGTATTAATTCTCATTAAGTAATATAATAAGAACAATACAAGCTACTGATAATTGTTGTCAAACTTGTTGCCTTAAAAAAATTAGTTTAGGACTATATATTAAATTTGAGTTAGGAGTTTATTAGTCAAAAGAACAAAAATAACAAAATAAGTATACAGTCTTACATTATTAAGGCAATACATTGTACTATTGGTGAACAAGCAGGCTGAGCAAAAATCTAAGAAAAATCGATATAATGAATAACGTTACCAGTGTGAAGGTACCCTTAACTAAAGTTACAACCATAAAAAGTCAGTTGCATTAATTTCAGACCCTGGGTATGATTTATACTCTGTGAATTAGCCCCAGAGAGTTCCTTCATAATTCAGAAACGACTACTGTAAAATACAATGTTATTTGTAGGAATTGTCGAGAACAGACGAAACTGTAGTGTTTTCACTATTGAAATATTAATTTTATCGACTTAATATTTTGCACCCATTCTTCTTATATGTACCATTCTTATTTTTTAGTAAGTTATAAGTGGCCTTGATTTATCCAAGTAACATTAGCTAAATCATGCAAGCAAATCTCCAAGAAATAAGAACCGAATTCTTCTCCCAGGCTAAGAGTGATTGGACTGTAACTCTCAAGGTAGTAAACACTATAACGCATCGTTTCTCAACTATTTTTATGTCGCGAACCACGAAGAAGCCAAAAAGTTAAGTAAAACAGTCTAGTGACACCTATAATTACTCATTCTTTTAATAAACGAATCTTTTGTACGTATATGTAGTTTGTATTTATTATTATTCAACACACGGCGATCTCCCCAAGGCTTACGTCCAAATATTTGCCTATAACTTTTTTTGAAATTACCAATGAATTACTTTTTACTATGAACACATATGGTGTAATGAAAATCAAGAATATTTTGAATATTTTATTTCAATACGATACGACAATTGAGTAACAACAAAATTTTTAATCCTAACATTTATTTGATAATTAAGATGTATTTTACATACTACAGCCCCTTTATCGATACGTGAAGACAATCTAGTTTGGAGCATTAACGTCTGATTCCATAGAGAACTGAGTGATAGCTGATTGAACTAAAATTAAGTTCTAAAAGGGCCTTAAACTAATGAATTTAAATTTGTAAATAAAACCTTAATTCGAAAATTACCAACAAAAATAGTAGACTTATTTCAATCAACTATGGATAAAATGTATTTTTGTTACACGAAATACATCCACAGCCAATTGATTCGTCAGTAGGTAGTACTAAAAACATCAGTCTTTTAAAATAACATTGAACAATGGCTACGCCTAACTTTTAATATTTACACAGTTCAGATAATCCTAAATCATATGTATTTCACCTGCCAATTGATATTAAAATAAAATTCAATAAATAAACTTCAGTTGGTGCGATAGAGACGCTGTAAAAGAAGTTCAAGTTACTTAATTCTAAATTAATGGCAGTAATAAAGCCTTTAGAAGGCGTCACCCACACTAACCTTAGAATATAAAAAAAAACCATCAAAACTTTAAGAGATATAAATTGCTGCGACCTTTTTAACAATTTTGTTACCTTTCTGTAAATTGCCAAACTGGATGGCTACATTGACAAGTCAATTGTCAAATTTGAAATTTACGAATGTACGTACAGAGTTTCAAAACAGTATCAGAAAGAACAGATTTGATTAGCTACACACACTTATCTCTCATGGAAATATTAGGTCCTTACATATGAAATTGGCGTATTTCGTACTGGCCACTTTAATCACGATGTTCTTATCTTTGGTAAGTAATTCCAAATTCAAATTTATACAGCTATTTACTCATGTATTTGTGCTTCGATGACCGTCATTCATTTGTTTTTTTTCTTCTGTTTCTTTCTGTTTGCGTCACTCATTTTACAAAATGGAAAACTTAAAGTATCGCATTATTTACGAATACGAGTTCCGCCGTGGCACTAGTGCTGCGGAAACGACTCGAAGGGCGAATGATGTGTATGGCGGTCATGTTTCAAAAGAAAACACAGTTCGTTTTTGGTTCCAACGTTTTCGTTCCGGAAATTTCGAACCGCAGAACCAGCCCCGTGGACGGCCTGAGACCCAAGTTGATAATGAAGTATTGAAGGCTATTGTGGAAGCGGATCCATCGCAAACCACGTCAGAGTTAGCTGCAGGCTGCGGTGTTAGTGATAAAACTGTTTTAATTCACTTGAAGCAAATTGGGAAGATTAAAAAGCTTGAAAGGTGGGTACCTCACGAATTGACTGAAGCAAACCGGCAAACGCGCGTCGACTGTTGCGTTACATTACTGAACCGCCACAATAATGAAGGTATTTTAAACCGAATCATTACCTGTGATGAAAAATGGATCTTTACGATAATCGGAAGCGCTCAGCGCAATGGTTGGATCCTGGCCAGCCAGCCAAATCCTGCCCCAAGCGAAAATTAACCCCAAAAAAGTTACTTGTAAGCGTTTGGTGGACTAGTGCCGGTATTGTTCATTGCAGTTTTCTCAAATCTGGCCAGACTATTACGACTGATGTCTATTGTCAGCAATTGCAAACCATGATGGAAAAGCTAGCGGCTAAACAACCTAGGCTGGTCAATCGCTCCACGCCACTGCTACTTGCTACACGACAACGCTAGACCACATACTGCACAACAGACGGCTACCAAATTAGAAGAGCTTCAATTGGAATGTCAGAACTGTGTGTGAACAAATTACCATTTTTTTAGAAATTTGGACAACTTCTTGCAAGGGAAAATTTTTTACTCTGATGGGGCAGTCCAAATCGCCTTAACAGATTTTTTTGATTCCCGTCCGACTGGTTTTTTTAGTAAAGGGATCAATGAACTACCTAATAGATGGCAAAAGTGCATAGAAAACAATGGTTCATACTTTGATTAATTAAATATATTATATTTAAAAGTATTCGTTCCTCCTAATTTTGTTCCTCCCATACAAAACGCCAATTTCATATGTAAGGACTTACACATTACGTATTTTTACACAGATAAATTTTATCTGTGTAAAAATATTAGGTATAATTGTATTCTTATACATAAACAACATTACTTATGATATGGTTTAATTCATTATAAAACTTATATTTTTATCTGTGGTGCGGAGTTCGGCAGTGACCTGAAAGTAGGAAATTAATTTAAAATTCGTTTAACCACATACTTTGAACGTGCCGTGGTCTGTGAAGTATTTCGGGCCAGAAATTAATACATTCTATACAGAATAACTTAATGTTTTAGTGGTGTCACCACTTGCATACTATTCTACTGTTAATTATTTCATTAAAAACTTCCTAAAAATAATATTAATGTCAAGTTTTTTTAAAAATCAATTTTATAAGATTGTGTTTCTTAAACTGAACACTGAACGACACTTTCAAGACCTCGTGGTTGAAATAAATAGGATTTTTTTTATCATCACACTAACTTGACATGGATACAAATTTAATTTTTAGTGATTAAAAACTCTTTTCATGGTATTGTTAATATAATGAAAAGTTGTGACTTCTTATAACTTCTTATAATAGTGTAACATTTCAATACATTTATCACCGTCGAACATTAGGTGCGACGTACGTTAAGTGGGACATTTACAAATAATGTAAATATTATTTAATTTTTAAATAACATATATTCATAATAAAAATAAGGATACTCACGTCTTGGCATAGCTGATACCGTGGCTTTTGATGTGCTATCGCTATCATCGGACTCTGATCGGTTAGCGAAACTAGTCTCTGTAAAAGAATTATATTAAGTAAGTGTTACGGCTTGTTACTACGTGATGGTTTTGATATGATGAAACACAGTCTGACAATCGTCCTTACGTCTTTAAACCTAAATATTTATACAATTAATATTATATATATGCAAGTTTAAATCAAATTCATTCCTATATAATGAGAAAACTTTCTTGTTACAATTATTTACATATTAACAAGTTAAAAGCGCTACAAAACTTAACTTTAGATATTGATATTTATTTCAACAGGCAAGTAAGTCATCCGTGCCTGACAGACACTGTTGACTTTTTGTGTTTATCGGTGTTTTCCTTCACCGTACGAGCGTGTTAATTGCGTACGTAAAAATAAAGTTGGGTACAGCCAAAATTTGAACCTACGACCTCAGGGATGTAAACTGCATGGTCAAGGCAAGCTAAGACTCCTATTTAATTCTCTACTTATATACATTATACGGACTATTGGATATCGCTCTTAGTCAGTTTATTAGGCCAAAAAAGTATTACAATCTTTATGTAGTTCCCACTGTTGCGTTCGCTTCAGTAATTGTGGGATGTGAGAGTAAATACACAATCAAAATGTAATAAGTAAAGTTAACTATAAAATTCCTTAAAAACTTATTCCGTTGGACGGCCGCAGGATCGGTGGATAATAATAAACGACACAAATATAAGAGTCTTCCAACTTCGATTTTGTTCCCTTTGGAGTAGAAACTCATGGGTTGTATCGCAATACAGATTAGAGGTACACTGCCACAGGGATTAAACTTTTAAATTTGCTTTAATTTTTAAATCATTATTACTAGGTTATTACTATAATTATTACTAGGTTTTAATAAACAATTTTATATCAGTTGTAACCCTCAACTAAAATATTCAATATAAGGCGATACTGAGTTACGAGACTGAGTACAATATATTTGATGAAAATTAAGAGAATTGATTCAAAAAAGTATCTAACACACATTAATCTCAGTGAACGGTGCAATCGATCAGCTGTTAGATAGAAGTAGCCGGGTAACAGAAGTCATTAATTTCACTAAATTACAACAAGACTGATGGCGTACGTTTCTATTCATTGATACGAAAAATTTCTTAAGTATATTAAGAAATTTGTTGGAACCTGATGCATCTAAAACATCAATATTTTTTTAAAAGGCAAAGTGCCTTTATAGCGTAGGCGAGTATTTGGATCATAGATTAGACACCGGTTATAAATAATTTAACTTTGTTATAATAGGACATTGTAAAATTGTATATGTCATTTGCATGCCTAATTATATATGGCTGATTGTGCGGATATTTGTAGGTGACCGATCTAACCACTGTACCACTATCTTGGTATATAAACGATTATTATTATTATTATTAGTGTTTTGATACAGAGTTCTTGCAGTTCAATTATTGATAGGTAGTATCACAATTTCCAAGTGAAATAAAGAAATTTGAGTTCTGCCTTTTTAAGGGGAACTTCAAATAGTATTTGGATGATAAATGACATAACGGTAGATTGGGAAAAGCATTTCATTTTTTCTCAAATTCTTTTTCTTATTAGTGTTTGTTAATATAACAGTGTTCAAAGTCATTCGTTAAACATAATGGTTAAATAATGTTGACTAAAAACTTAAATAGGTTGACAGATCTAATCAGATGCTGAACGGGTCTCTACGTACTCTGGTATTTAAATCAGTCGTTAGGTAATCGAGCTTTAAATTACGTAACTATTTTGAGATTAGTAAGTTGTGGGGATGTATTCTTTAGGTGTGGGGTCTATCAGGAGCTTCTACCGCATCTACCACGGGAGTGTTCAGAGGTGTTTTTCGGATTAATACATTCATCATCGGACATCGAGGCAGAATACGAAATTCCACCCGTATCACTTCGACGACCGTCGTTCTACAACTGAGTTTATGAAGGCAGATTTCGCTGCGCACCAATTCTATGTGGAACCAGCTGCCCATTGAAGTATTTCCGAACCAACTAGACCTAGGGTTCGCGTAGCAATTACTAAAAGGCCGGTGACGCACTCTCGAGCAGTGTTCGATTGATTTGAGAGGGTCTATGGGCGGCGATATCACTTAACATTAGTTGAGCCTACTGCCCGTTTGCCTAATGTTCTATAACAAAAAACTCTATGATTAATTATACGATTTAATGGACGACTCGAAGCATGATTAATAGCGACGTAAATAACTGTTAAAATTAAGACGTAGTGACTACAAAGTATGACAATTAACGCAGTGACTAAAGCCTACAATTATCCTTAAACTTTGTCAGCAAGTACAATTAATTACAACGTCAATATAACTTTGTTCATCAGAGAAGTCTTGTCAAATGAGCTAAACTTCAAACACATGCAGGTTATGTGGGTTTGATAATTGCGTAGTTCAAACTTTAAGTGGTAGCAATCAAAACTTTTGGTAGGCATTGGAGACATTTAATTATTTTGTAAGGACCCGTGGCTTCGTCTATAATGTACGGATAAATATTGCCTATATTCTGAATATTTTGGTCACCTTCAAAATATTCACATAAAACTAAATAAGACTCATTACAAGAGTGAACTGTCTGATATAAAACTAAACAATGAGTAACATAATTAAGATTGTATCTTTAATCCAAGTAAAGCATTTCAGCTCTTTCAGTCAAATAAAATATTCACTTTGATGAAAACGGAGAAAGCAGTGTTGAAAATAAAATAATGTTTTATTTAGTTGTACTCATCATATAAACAAAAAGAACGTGAACGAATAGGCAAGTAGGTGATCAGGCTTCTGTGCCTAATACGCACTGTTGACTTTTGTGTCTAAATGCCCAGTCCTCTCACATAGTAAAAATATGTATGTATTTCTTGCAAATGTTAATTATTTCATTAAAAAAAAACGGCTCAATTATAAGAGTATTTTCCAACTTCGTTTTCCAATTTTGTTCCCTTTGGAGTAGAGACTCTTGGGCCGTGGGGTTCAAGTGCACAGGCGGTGATTAAAGATTTAGGTTGGCGCCTGGTAGATAGTAGCAGTGACCACAGAACCGGTGCTTTCCTCGCTCAACGAATAAGTATCGCAATACAGCGAGGAAATGCTGCCAGCGTTACAGGTACACTGCCACAGGGACCAAACTTGTTAAATTTGTTTTAATTTTGTTTTTATTAATTTTTAATTATTTTTACTATTTAAAATGAAAATGTAATGTATTCACTTAATAATAATAAATTACAAGTGCAGCAAATTCTGAAACGTCGTTTAAAATATGTAGGCGTATTCGTTTCAGCATTCGTCATATAAACTAATTTTATAGACTCCTGCTCGATACGATTCCCGCCCTCGGGATATATTTGCAATTTATTTCACAAAATAGAAATTCCGTAAATATACAGTTTCCTAGTTGATTAAAACTACAAGTTGGATGGTGATGATGGCGTAATAATATGAAATAAACTCTTTCTTTGAAAAATGATAATGATAAAAAATCTGTTATCTGTTCTTTTCTAAATAATTTAATTTATGTTTGCAAGTTACTACTTTTTGTAGTAAAACCGCCCATTTACATCCTTTGTCTTCATTTATTTAATTTTATTATTCTAAAAAAAAATCAATTTTCATCCTGTTTTGTTAATAATATGTTATTATTATTATTGACATAATTCATAATACACAAATATAGAGTATTTACACGTTGCACTCCGCTTAGTAATTATGTAATTATGTAAATTGTATTATATTTCTGTATGCGACGAAATGTTAATAAATAAATAATAATGCCACGACTTAAGCAGCATTAAAACCAGTAAACCTTATAACCTACCTATTATGTTACAACCTTTTAAGCCTGGACCTCCGATTTCTGTATCTGTTTCGTAATCATTTGTTGCCCCACCTCAGGAATCAGAATGAGAATCACACACTGAAGCCAATTGGCCGATACTGCTCTTATGAAAGCAACATGAAAACCAAATAAAGTTTTGAAATAATCTTGATATTCCGAAAAAAATCTTTATTTAAATTTATCTTAATTTTAAAATCATATATCATTATTAAAAACTGTTCTACGCTCAGTTTTAGGGAAGAGAGATGGGGCAATTTCAATATTTAGAATCGTTAAAAAACTATGTTGATTTACTCACTGACTAACATATTAAAACATCTGATTTATACTTAACAGAGCTGCTGCTATAGTTTTTAAATAAATAAGAAATGAAAGAGTATATTTATTTATTGATCTCATCGGTATTTATTTTTGTAAGTAATAATAAATTAACAATATTTCTTTCGATTTATATGAAATCAAACTTCATGCTTGTAAAAATTCATTTCAAAAATTAAAAAGTTTTTTGATCTGTACACATGTAACTAAAAAAAACAAAATTGTAGTTTTTTTAATGCTCTTTGCTACTTTTGTTTACAACATTATTATCAATTCGAACTTCCTTATTTTCTTATAACTGATTAATATTTTTTATAGATTCAAACCCTAGATTTTTACTTAACATGTTCGTTAACATTGCATACATCAATTTCCCGACGCCATGCCTTATAACGTACGTATAACTTAAACAGCAGCATATAATTTTCTCCCTGTACATATTATATAAGTAATATGAACGATTGACAAAATAAATTATTTATTTCAAAGAAATTATATTATTAAAAAAAATTAGAAGACATGAAAAAGGCTTTATCGACTAATTTATAAGAAGCAACATCACTATTTTAACTTTCCCCCAAACTGAGCATTAGTAAACGGGATCTAATTATTATATCGTAAGGCGTAAGTTAATAATATTGTTTAATTTTAAATTATATTATTTAGAATATTTATTATTGATATTAGTATGAAACGGTATTCTTGCCAACCTTTTATGAATAGGTACGCTCATACCTTGAAGGACCCTAAGTCGGATTGGTTTAGAAATACTTCAGTGGGCAGCTGGTTCAACATAGTGGTGGCGCGCGGCAAAAACTGCCTTAAAAACGCTCAGTTATGGAACAACGATGAGGTGGAACAGGTGGAATTTCGTGTTCTGTCTCGACGTCCGATAATGTAACTTAGCTGTTGGTATAAATCCGAACAACTCCTCTGAACACTCTTCATGGTAAATGCGGTAGACACACCTCACATCTATCTAATTAATTTGCGATATTTGTTTTAAAATAAGTGTTTGATTTGATTGATTTTTAAAATAAAAAAACGTATCGAGAGTTTTTTACGCCAGCTTTTTCTCTCGGCCTTTGTCTTCTTTCACGATGTCTACCTATTCAAATTTTATGACGTGGAATAAGTGATACCTGTATCTTATGTTCCATAATAAACTTATTTGTTTATTTTAGCGCCAAGGGTTCATAGCTCGAAAAGCGATTAGTCGTCGACGATTTCAACCGCTCTTCGTTGAATACCGTCAAGTTGTAGTACCAGGTACTACCGTTTCTCCACATTAAATTGTATACTGTATATGTATATAATATAATGTACATATTGACAGTTTGGTATGGTGAGAACAGTATAATGAGAAGTAAAGAACATATTGTAGTTAACAATAAGTAATATTGTCTTTTGTTAACATAGCTTTTACACATTAAGAAACATCCTTCAAGAAAAGAGCGTACAAATTCTTAAAAGGCCGGCAACGCACTCGCGAGCCCTCTGGCATTGAGAGTGTCTATGGGCGGCGGTATCACTTAACATCAGGTGAGCCTCCTGCCCGTTTGCCCCCTATTTTATAATAAAACAACACTTTTTAAGCGGATTGAAGCTATGTATTATTATTATAAACTTATAATTATTTATACATAATTTTAAATTTCAATTTATTTCCGACGTTTCCCGTGCTTTACAGCGTGCGTGGTCACGGTGACTGAAGACAAAAAGTGTTGTATGTCAAAAGTATCACAGCTGTAGAGAAAGTTGTGTTATCTGTATTACCCCGAAGTTGATATCGGAATTTTGCAATTATTCAATACGTTTAAAAAGGTTTTTCTTAAGTAATTCAAAAACAAAAATGTTATCAAAAAACTCATAAAACCGATTCAATTAAGTGACTACAATAGTAACAAATGGCTGACATGTTAGTTTCGTTTTGAATAGTGTGCGGATAAATCGAACGGAGACGGTTATATTTCAAAGCAGACGTGATCCTGTTAGTGAATGCTGATTCAGCTGGATGTAGAGTTACTGGATGCGGAACTGACCTATTTTAGAAGTCAAACTTCGTCGGGTGTAAGTTGAATTCTAATTCGTCAAAAAGTTGGGTATAAGTTATATTTAAACATTAGAAATTAGAAAAGTTAGTAAGATAAATTATGTTTTCTCTCTAAGCCAGTGGAGAGATAATTGCTAAAATTTATTTCGTAATAGTTGCTATAACTTTATATAAACTCTTTTAATTATAAAGACTTTGCTTTCACATATTACTCAGAAAAATGTACTGACTTAATACATGAATATTTTTAAGGAGCAGTTTGAATTTTATTTTAATTTGTAAATATAATAAAAAAATAATCAGCCTTTTTTAGGTCTGGGTCTCAACTTTCTATATCACATATTCATTTGTCTTAAAATTAGTTCTGGTACTAAGGACTGGACATCATTAATTTAGGGCTTTAATTATTAACACACCTTACTACTAGACATACCAACATGCGCAAGATATATATGACCGAGATAATGATCACCTAAATATATAGTAGTAGCAAGAGCGAACCGTACGTATACTTAAAAAAAAGGCAGCAACGCACTTCCGAGCCTTCTGGCTATGTGAGTGTATAAACCTACTGGGCAGCGGTATAACTCAACATTAGATGTGGCTCCTACCCGTTTGGTTTTTTAAATTATTAATAAAATATAAGTCGTAAGTGCAAAATTGATTTAAAACGTAAGTCATGTTCAGTTAACATAATTCAATGTAGGACTAGAGTGACAATGTATCCGATCGCTCGCTGCGCTTTTATTGTCCCAACTCCGACTTGGAACTGCATTGGCACAATCTAGAATATTGAATTTCCAATAGAGAATAAATCTATGAAAATCATTTTATATTTTCCACTGGTGACAGTTTGTGTGTGAAATAGGTCAAGAAATAAGAGAGAATAGAAGCGACTTGGAACTTTCGACTACTAAATCAACACACACACACACACACACATATATATATATATATAGATTTAAAATAGTTGGTGGATACGTCACAATCAGAGAACTCAACGATCGATTCCACGCACTACTGACATATTGACTTTGTCACATTGACAATTTACATCCTTTAAGATGTCAATGATATTGCCTGGTCTCTTATTATATAATCTCTGACACATATATAGAAATACAATATTGGTGGTAATATGAGACAAAAGTTTCCTTAACTTTTCTTTTTCTTTAACTACATTATTTAATCAAAAGTATAATTGATTTGAAAGTAAAATGTAAAGCACACATATGATATAAATATATAAGTTCAGTATTTCAAATCTTTGTTCAATAATTATATTAATTTATTGAGAAAATTCACTTGCCAGTATCGAATCTTGGTCTTCCAGGTAGTCTGCTGGGTAGATCTTGATTTTCCACGTGGTCAAATGCACGGAATCCGAGGGCAAATTCCGCGTACGGGCTTATCTCAAACATTTCTGTAGCAAACATAATAATGTTACATTCAAAACGCAACATTCATAAAAAAAACCTTACAACGTTTTAGCTAAAACTCGCTTTTTTATGAGACCGCAGACCATTTGAGTGATAAGGACAATATGGACGTTTTACTGTTAATTATTTTGTACAATATATATTTATACAATATAATTTAAAGGACAATTATGAAATAGAATAATATACAAAAATGAAATGCAAATACAGTGCTTCTTTTTTTATTTACTTACCATTTTTACTAGGTTTACGTGGATGTATGGGAGATGTGTATATCCGCGGCGTATGCGCATATCTGTCTTTATTCTCGGAGTGCGACGCGACACTCTCGTTCCGGGATTTTACTTCTTCAGCAATGGAGTGACGGTACTGAGATGAGAAGGTTTGTCTGTCGGAATATTATTATAACTTGAGAGAAATTATAAATTGTTACGTGTGTAATTCAGGTATTAGGTGTGTGTAGGTTTTTGCTTCGATACATTTCTGTATGATACAATATAAGATTTTCTATGGATTGTACTACATCACAATAAACAAAGTACTCTTTTAGTAGTTAAAAAATCAAATAAAGACATGTGTGCAACTCACACGTGGTAGAAGTGAAACCATCAAAGGTTATGGTTTCAAGATAGAGCAATGTTTTAATTTTAAAGTTTAATATCAATCTTTAATTTTGATAGAAACTGAAATAATGTAAAGTTATGTAATAATACACTGTATGTTGCATACTTAATTTTCTTCCACGTTAAATCTTATGAATATGTCTGTCATTTTTTACTGTATCTCTTTCGTTTAATCGACTTTCAAATCATAACGATGCTAAAGAAGTTTTTACTTTAAAAAAATGTGTGCGTGTACTTTAATATACACGTAAGAAGTGAAACTTCTTTAGGACCTTATATTTCGAAAAATGATCTACTAAATGCAACTTTACAGAAATTGGATAAATAAAGTTAAATAAGATAAAATTTAACAAAAGGCTTTTATTATCATAGACATGAACACAAATAATACAATTATTTCATTTTACCTAATTACTACGAAGATTAATACAGAATTTCATTTATTGTAATAGAATTATAACTATCATTGTTATCGTTATTATATATTTTTGTTATTAATTGCGTCGAATCTTTTCGAATCAAACGCGGTAGGGAAAAGAAAAAGATGGCACGTATCGGAACAATGTGAAGCGTAACCGAAAAATGTGACAGTTTTTTTCCAACGCCGACAAAGAAGTTTCGCTTCAAAAAATGAACAAAATATTTTTAAAGACACATCTATTCAGGTGAATCATAAATAAAATCGTTCCATAAAGCTTGCTTTACATTGAATTAAAGTAAACTAGTTTATCATGCACTTACCTATGCCGTTTAACCAGAATACAGATGAAAGCAAGTGAACATATTACGAGTAGAATGGAGCTGCATATTATCACCAACATGTTAAGGTCAAACAGATCTGAAGGAGGGCCGATTTCCTCTACAAAATAAATTTCACATATACAACAGTGAAAGAAGAAATAATACTTTGAGTTTAAAATTGAAAACATCGTGAGACAACCTTTGCCTTAGGGCCAAAAAATCGACGGCGTGCGTCAGGCACAGAAGGCTGATCACCCACTTGCCTATGCGATTTACAAATGATCATGAAACGGATACAGAAATCTAAGGCCCATACCTAAAAAGGTATGTAGCGCCATTGATTTTTTTTAAGTGGAATAAATAAATAGTAATTTCTAACACACTAATATAAAGTATTTACAATATTCTTAACCTATATAGTAGTAATAATAATAATTAAAAATTGATAAATATAAAACTGAACAAATTTTGAAAACAAAGCTTGGTCCCTGTGGCAGTGTACCTTTTGTAGGTCTAATAGTTTTTATGTATGATATGTACTGAGGAAACATACATATTAAGTCAAAAACCGCATCTTTAAAAGACATGCTACTCGTATTTAAACCAAAACGTAGCATAATATCTCACCTCCATCTACGGTTTTCGTAGCATATGTGTAGAGTGTCGTAGCTTTCCCAGCGTCGTTAAGCGCGGTGACTCGTAGTTGATACCACGTAGCAGGTTGAACGGCTACAGCGTAGTGAGATGGAGCACCGAGTGCTGAACGATAGTCGTAGCCCCAGTGATGGGCAACTTCCATTGCCTATATTTTATTTTAATAAATACAATGTTCTTTATATTTAAAAAAAAAACTAAATTCGTATAAAGTGCTAATTGTATGATCAAGACTAGATATAATCGCGGGCTAATGAAATGGGGACCTAAGCTGTATCATATAACATATTGTGACGACGTCGCAACTTTGGATGGTTCGGAAAAATGGTAGTCACACTAAACGTTAGACGAGGCTGTCGTCTAGATATAGACCCAGGTGATGGGTTAAACTCGAGTAAAGATTTAAAACGCTATAAAATTATATTCTAAATGTTCAAATAGAGCCTGTTATAATAATTAAGTTGGATGATACACTTATATAATATATACTTATACTATATATTTGTATTTTTGGAAGTTAACTGGATAGTGTGACACAGAAAACACAGTTAAGAACAAAATATACAGTGTGAAGTTCTCTTATCTTAAAGCGAACTTTTTAACTTATATTAATTTTCATTTCTAATAGTAGTAAAATTATATCAAGTATATCTTTGTTGGAAATGCATCACTATAAAGCAAATAGTGGAGTTATACTTCGAGTGCTATTTATGTTCCCGGAAATAGGTTGCATGCATCGCGTACGATGTTGATGCTTGCATAGAAATATGGAATATGTTACTAGGAATATAACGGAACTTGTTAATATTAAATTAATAATACGAGCTGTAGTTCTCTGTTTAGCATCTAGACGTTCTCGAGAATAAATATTTGTAAATATTTCAACAGATTTTTTTTAGATTCAAAATTATTAACATTATTTTTAAACGGACTACATCGTACACTCCATCATCAGTTTTATAAGTAAAGAGAATTTGATTCAATAAGGTTTATATAATAAAAAATCGTGACTCGTCACGGGACGTCTGGCAGTTGTCAAACATCGAAATTATTTTGTACAAGTATTATGCACAAGAGAACAGATCACGGACGGAATTAAATATAGCATAATGAAAAAAATATTACGAATAATTAACAGAATATGATGGCTATTTATTTTTATTAAAATACAATGTAGTACATACTACTACTGTATATAACTATACAATATCATCGTATAGCATGTTTCAGTAATCGGTTATACGCGATATTTTCTGGAAACAATTCGGTCCATTTTTGACCCCCTATAAATTCGTTGTGGATAAAATTAGAAGTCTCTGTTTTGAGTTATTACGTAACTTTTTAACCTAGCGATACTTACTGACCATATCAATATTAAAAATCTTTTATGTTTTTAATATGTAGATTGACTTGGGCAATCGTACTAAATATACGTATGACTTGTGAGATACATTGTGTTTCGATACGAGGGCTAAGTCAATGTATACATTTTTTTAAATAATGATATGGTCAGTATAAGATGTCGCTTTGTTAAGTGCGAGACTTGTTTTTTTTACAATTTATGTTTTTGATAGTATAGATGTTTCATGTCAAAAGTATGTCTAACATTATTTTTTATGTTAGGTATTTTTTAATTAAGATTTGAACGTATTTGTCACAGCGCAACTTAATATATTGCCATGTATATCAAATTACTATTAAGGGCTGTATTTATCACTGTAGTTGTATTTAATCCCTTTCCATAAACATGTTAATAAAAGTAAATTATAATGACGGTCGCTGCAAGAGATATGACAACTCACCGCTCTATTATCAGCCCGGTGCCATACATTAGACCCCAGAGGTCTGTAGTCAACATCCCACTTGGTGATGTCACATCCACCGTCATCCCATCCACTCAGTTGTATATAGATGTGTGTGGCGTTACTCCAAAGCCAATCAGTGGTAGGGGGTGATATTGGGGCTATACAGAAGGTTCTTATTTGATTTACATTGTTACCATAAACTTTATCTGTGTATGTATTTATTAACGTTATAATTCATTACTTTTCAGTCATTTTAAATACTACTTTGATTGTTGGCAGCTCTCGTTTGTAAAAAACATACGTAAAAAACACGATCAAAATAGTCACATAAAATATGTAAAAAAAATTGTAACTTTGAAAAAAGTTTTGGAAGTACTCACCTCCACCTAAGGTCGTAATATCGACATGAGCGGGCGCAGATGTCCCAACGTTATCTGTAGCAGTCACTCTGACGGAGTACTTGGTGCCGCACTTAAGACCTGATAGCGTGTGTTGTTGTATTCCTGCAAGGCGCGTTTCTTGGACAACTGGCCACGCTTCCTGCCACGGCCCATCACCCTCACGCCATGTTAGATTGTAACCTAAAAAGTATATATAATAGATATCGTTATACGATGTTTATTTTATTAAATGTAATTACGAAAGTAAAAAAATAGAGGAATAATTTTAGGTATTTCACTATCAATTTAAGGTATTTAACAAGATTAAAAAAAACAAGTTAGATTAAGTTACTATAGATTCTATAAAATTGTTTCTCAATACGGTCTTAACAAAATTCATTCAAGATTGTTTATACCGCACGCCTATATATTAAGTACCCGTTAAAACGATTATCTTGGCAAGATAGCGACGATAGTAACTGCACTACGACGCACAAAGCTGGTAAACACGTAAACAAACGTGTAATTAGTCTTAAGTCCATATTTGAATTCGTAGGTCAAGTCAAAACGTCTTGAGCGCTGTCAAATATGCCAAAATTCATACAGCATTTTTTTGACAGCTCTCGAGATTAGATATAAGCGAGATTGACGTTTTAGATTATTGTTCTTAAACTACTTTAATACCCTTGTATTATATTTCGATCAAATACAATCTTCGGTGTGATTAAATTCTAAAACAGATTAGATGAGGATGTAGTGACTCAAAATTTTTTAATCACGGATTTTTGAGAGAAGATGGACAAAGAAAGTAACGTACTACCAGTATGTTACCTTCTTTGTCTTCTTCTACGGATGGAAAGAGAATCAAGGAAAATCAGGTAAGGCGTTGGGCGGACATCGTAAGAAGAATAGCCAGGGTTTAAGGATATAGAGTATATAGAAGGACTGATCAACATAGCGACATTTGGAGGAGGCATTTGTCGACAAAGTGTGAGTGTCAAGCTGATTTAATATATAAAACAAATTCAAAAATTTGATCGATTAATTGCCAGTTCTTCTCTTACGTTCTATGCCCTTGATTTGAGAACTGGCAGTAAATGTAAAATTAGAAGCTTTTTATATACATTTCTGTTTTAGACTTACATTTTATTAACTATTTGAATAAATGATTTTGAATTTTATTATATTTATGTTTTACACATATTACACTGAAAATTCCATGCATCACTGAAATAGCCTGTTTCTTTCAGATTAAAAAAAAATATTACATGAAAATTTATTATATGTTTTACATATCTCGAAGTACAACAACAGTATGCCGGAGCGTGTAAAGCCGGAGATTAGGTAAATAATGAAATTGTGTTCGTTTCGTTATAGATGTATTGTGTGAGATAGTTTATAATATAAATTGTTACTTGTAATTAAAAATACTCACTAATCCCATATGTCAGCGTATCATTATTAGTCTTCAATTCATCCCACTCAATGACAATTGAGTCTTTAAATGGAGTGGCTCTCAATGTGGGTGGATCTGGGAGAGGCAGTACCTTGACTGAGTACACGACTGAATCCGATCCATAGAGGTTTTTCGCTAGGCACGTGTAGTTACCACTGAGGGATTGGTCTATATCTAAAAAATATAATTGCAGGTTGTACAGTTTATAAGCAAATAGAGATACCCAAGACGCACATAAATATGTATCTATAATATCTTCCCTCTCACCAACCACCTTTTAAAACCAGGATTAAATTTAGTTCACGCACACATTTTTTCATACAGTCTCGTGTGTTACAAAATACCTAGAGACCTAGCGTGTAATTACACACTTTATTCATTCTCTCACTGACTCACTCACACATTTGCACCAACACACTCACTCATGTATTCAGCCGTGTTGATAACAGTCGAAAAATCAAAAACAAAAATAAATAAAATGTAATAAAAAAATATGTAATTAAATTATGTTAATATACTTTAAGGAATTTATAATTAAGTTTGTTATGTAAGAGCTGGGAACCCTGACACAGTTAATTTTAAATGTTAATGCATATTTACGTAATGAATAAAAAAAAAATATTTTTTTTTAATAGTTTTATACATAAATAAATTTTATACGTAAATACTTTAACAATAATAAATCCTTGAATCTCAGACAGATAAAAACATGTCTAATGTAAAATTTTAATTTTTTGACTCTGACTTTTTGACATTGTTGATTGATATGACTCTCATATACAAATATCCGACACAACATTAAGGTCATACAATCATCCGAAAATCAAGTTCATGTAATAATAATTTTACATCAAGTTATTATTCAGACTGATGTTTTAATATAAAACCAAAAAACTTAAAAACGCGGAAGTTGAAAAAATAAACGACACAATACACATGCAATTAACTTTGATGAGAGCTACGTAGCAATATAGATAAATTATTACGATATTGTTAGTAAAAAACGCGAGAAAAATTCGAATAAAATTCATATTCATTGTTTCATAATTTAAAACAAGATTAATTGTGTAAAAGCAATATGCTGGAGTTCCTTTGACTTTTATATTTTTTATACCTAGGGCTAAGGTCTTCCCTTCTACACAGTCTCATTAAAACTTATTTGCATTTAAAGAATTCTAGAGAATAGAGAACAAAAAAGTTGCTTATAAACGATCTGTCCAGAACATCAGTTTTAAAAACGTTCTTTAGAAAGGGCAGTAAAATCGAACAGCTCGATTTGTCCTATTGAAAACTGAACAAAGTTTATAATAAAATTATTTATTTAAAAAATATTGTAATGCCTTGAAAGAAAACACTTTTTAACCAGATTGAAGCTATGTATTACTATTATAAACTTATAATTATTTACATAATTTTAAATTTTTCCGACGTTTTTTCGCGTGCTTTACAGCGTGAGTGGTCACGGTGACTGTTGTAAAACCTTGATCATTGATCACGGTGACTGTTGTTGATTGTAATACCTTTAATTAATGCCTAACTTAATACTAAGCTAAACCTTACTTTTGATAAGTAAACTGTCGTCCTTATTTCTGGTGTACCGCGGATGGTGAGTAATGATGTAATGGTTGTGATACCATACAGTGCGTGGTGGTGGTACACCCACGCTCTTGCAGGCGAGGACCAGAGAACCACGGACTGGTACTACAACGTCGCCACCAAGGGATGAAACGCCGGCTACCACTGTTGGCAAAGAATTCGTACTATCGTCTAAACTAAGCCAATAGACTAATTAAGAGAATGTATATATATTAGAAAATAATTTAAGAGAATAGAAAGTAATGTCGTCTAGTAAGTTATGTGTGAAACACGAGTCGTCGCGTTGGATATTCATATTTCTTTGCATAGCCATTTTTAAAATTCAATATATATTGGATTTTAATATAAAATCTGTTAAAACGATATTAAGAATATTCAGCGGATAAAATATTTCATATTATACAAAGCTATGCCATAAAAAACGATACGGTGGACGTTCATAAACAAATTTTTCAACAATAAATTGTAACCCTTGAAGATATGTATATCCATAATTCAAACATAACGCTAGGTACACAATTGTCAGTCGTAGAACAAGAAATTAATTAGTATAAATACAATACCATTAGATTTGCATTAATACTTACTAAGTAATATGTGATTGAAGGCGTTATTAACTAAGTTTTATTGAATAAAATTAATTTCAATTCTTAAAAGGCCGGCAACGCATTTACGAGCCTTCTGGAAATGTCCATGGGCGGCGGTATTACTTAACATCAGATGAGCCCCTTGCCCATCTGTCCCCTATTACATAAAATAGAATGTCAAGTGCATCTATAACTGACAATAAAACAAAACCACAGCGAAATTAATAGTAATAAATCGAATGAAATCGGTCGTGTCAATAATTATTGATATTGACAAAATTTATAAAATTAAAATATTCTTTTCAAAGAGTTGTGTACTATCCAATACTACTGTAGTTGAAACAAAGACCTCTTCGTGCTTCATAATAAAGTTATAAAATTCATATATAACTTTGAAGCAAAAAAATATTAATATGTATAAAGAAAATCGTTTCTTCTGGCATTTAACTCAATTTAAACTCATAAATTTTTATGTTAATATTATCGCACATATGAGTCCTGGGTTCGATTCATAACATTTATTATATCATAATAAGTCTTTGGCTGATCATATGATATAAACAAATGCAAAGATCCACATTATACATATAATAGGCTTCAAACTATCAGTACAATACTAATTACCTCTTTGTTGGGGCGCATCAATAACTCGTCTGCTTGGAGGACCCTCTCCAATGGCAGTGCTTGCTGTCACCCATACATCATATTGCTTGCCTTCCTGTAGACCCTTTAGCTCATGGCTATGTGTCTCGTCTGGAGTCTCTTGCGCATCTATTCTGTGCGACTCAGGGCCGTCATTACTAGGGAAATAATTTTTTGTTAGAATTAAAAAATACATTAAAATTTTTGGACTTCTATTTACGATACTTCTGGATTAAAACTTCAATTATCAGCTTAGTTTTATTACTTTTATTTGAATTTTTTATGACTGTTACAATAAAATCATTGTATTTTAATTATCACGGATATTTTTGATATTTATGAAATCTCTTTACTTGTTTCATTGACCGGACTTGTAAAAAAATGTGTAAGTGAGTATAATTTTATATATACAGAACATTTCAGATCGTTCATTGATTTGATATTTCACATGTGATATTTTATTACTTTATTTCATTTCTGTAAAGAGTTATTTTAGGCGTACACACATTAAGTTACGACTTGATCTAAAATTTCATCTCTATGTGATACTTTATACTATGGACCTTAGTCTTTAATATTTTAAACGCTATATTGTTTTATTTTATATATACATTACAAAGTTCCAGTGTGGGTCGAGTGGTTGAAGCGTGCATCTCATTCTAAACCGACATCAATCAAACCCAAAAATCTAAGTCACGTGCAGACTTACAAGGAAGGAGATCAAATTAATTCCTCGTCTATAACATAAAGTCGAAAAAAATGGATGCATTCTTAATCTACCAATATAGGGTTATAGGGCTATTACATTTCTATTATAATGAGAACATCACTGAAGCCGTGTCAGGCCTCTTCTAAAGTTGTAGAAAATTATTGCATGAACATTTTCTTTAAAAATATTAGGTCCTTACATATGAAATTGGCGTATTTCGTACTGGCCACTTTAATCACGATGTTCTCCTCTTTGGTAAGGAATTCCAAATTCAAATTTGTACGGCTATTTACTCATGTATTTGTGCTTCGATGACCGTCATTCATTTGTTTTTTTCTGTTAGCGTCACTCATTTTACAAAATGGAAAACTTAAAGTATCGCATTATTTACGAGTACGAGTTCCGCCGTGGCACTAGTGCTGCGGAAACGATTCGAAAGGTGTATGATGTGTATGGCGGTCATGTTGCAAACGAAAACACAGTTCGTTTTTGGTTCCAACCTTTTCGTTCTGAAAATTTCGACCTGCAGAGCAAGCGGCCTGAGACTCAAGTTGATAATGAAGTATTGAAGGCTATTGTGGAAGCGGATCCATCGCAAACCACGTCCGAGTAAGCTGCAGGCTGCGGTGTTAGTGATAAAACTGTTTTAATTCACTTGAAACAAATTGGGAAGATTAAAAAGCTTGAAAGGTGGGTACCTCACGAATTGACTGAAGTAAACCGGCAAACGCGCGTCGACTGCTGCGTTACATTACTGAACCGGCACAATAGTGAAGGTATTTTAAACCGAATCATTACCTGTGATGAAAAATGGATTCTTTACGATAATCAGAAGCGCTCAGCGCAATGGTTGGATCTTGGCCAGACAGCCAAATCCTGCCTCAAGCGAAAATTAACCCCAAAAAAGTTACTTGTTAGCGTTTGGTGGACTAGTGCCGGTATTGTTCATTGCAGTTTTCTCAAATCTGGCCAGACTATTACGGCTGATGTCTATTGTCAGCAATTGCAAACCATGATGGAAAAGCTAACGGCTAAACAACCTAGGCTGGTCAATCGCTCCACGCCACTGCTACTTCACGACAACGCTAGACCACACACTGCACAACAGACGGCTACCAAATTAGAAGAGCTTCAATTGGAATGTCTAAGACATCCTCCGTACTCCCCGGACCTTGCTCCAACAGATTACCATTTTTTCGAAATTTGGACAACTTCTTGCAAGGGAAAAAATTTAACTCTGATGGGGCAGTCCAAATCGCCTTCACAGATTTTATTGAATCCCGTCCGTCCGTCCGTCCCGTTTTTTTAGAAAAGGGATCAATGAACTACCTATGAGATGGCAAAAGTGCATAGAAAACAATGGTCCATACTTTGATTAATTAATAATATTATATTTAAAAATATTCGACTTTTTGTTCCTCCCATACAAAACGCCAATTTCATATGTAAGGACCTTATTATATTCATATGTAAGGATATTTATTTTCGTACGTTACCTGTCCTATCGCCACTGTGACTAAAAAATTGCATTGATCCTAATAGTTTCAATTGTTTTGAGATTCAAAATTTAAACACATTCGAATATAGAACTGTTCCAAAATCAAAATTTCCGGGAAATATGGAAACAACAGAACCTAAATGCCATGCCTCGTTATAAAATCCCTGCTGAGTAAATACTTACTTATATACAATAAATACAGAAGGAAACTAAACCTATTATATACCTGGCAGTAGATTTGCAGTAGAGCGTAAAATGGAGCAACTTTCCGTTCGGTTGTCGAGGTTTCTTCCAGCTAACAAGCAGCGTGTTTGACGACTGCGATAAAAGCTTTATTTCCGCTGGAGCTTCCGGAACTATCGAGACGAAAGGGTTTCCAATAAAACATATTTGATTTACCAATTCACACATAATATGAAAGGAAAGCTTTAGACTATTAGAAATAAATTGTTTTAATCGATATGAAATTAAAAAATATGTAGAGAGGACGGTTATTTTGATTCTGTAATTCAAAGTAAGTCAAAATAACTTTAACGGCAGAAAAGAGGTTAAATTAATTCCAAATTTGCTTTTACTACCAGTTCGAATGTCAAGGGCGCAGAGCAGGCAAGAAGAACTGACAAGAAACTTTCCGCCACTCTTTTTAAACGCTTAGTTTTGAGTCAAACAAATTGATTGAACTGGAGAAAATCAATCATGGTTCATTTAATTCACGAGCTATACCTTATGCTGTACAGTATTAGACTTAAATTAACTATTAAAAAAAATATTTTTCATTTACTCGCTCTCTTGACAAGATTGGTTACGTCAGGAATTTGAAATAATTATGCTTTATGCTAACGATTAGAAATCCTGGGCAGTGTGGTCGGACCGTGAAGCCTGCGAAGTGCCCAGGAGACTTCTGTGCTTCTGGAAGGGGCTGGGCTAGATTCTGCACTTAGACTATTAATACTTAATTTGTACTATTCCGGAGGTGAGAGATTAAAAAGGAATTCACAAAAAATACTTTAAATGAATCTTAATAGGACATACCATCCTGCAAAGTAGAACAGACGATAGGGTATGAGAAAGGTCCGATCCCATAGTTGGAGAATCCGGCGACCTTGACTGTATAGTTGGTGTACTTATTCAGTCCTTGTAAACGAATTTCTGTTACTGGTGCGGTTGCATTCTGCCATTGACGACCTGAACAAAATATAGTTTAACTTGTAGGGAGACATCCAGCCTGTGGTGCTTAGTTTTATTTTTAGCGAGTATTGTTTTTAGTTCTGAGAGTGTTAAGAATAATAATATTTAAAAAAAAATTGTGTACTATAAAGATTACATTAAGTTTACGTTATTGTATTAAATAGTACACGATCTCCCAGGGAATGAAGGCCTTATCCAAATTCTTCTATTTGTCTCTCATATTCGCTATTTTCCAATCATTCCTTGCTATCTCTTTTTCCTATCCTATCATCATTTTCGCAGGATTTTGGTGGGCATCTTCTCTTTTTTCTTCCCACTGGGCCATTCCAAGTAAGGGTATTTTTGATGCATCTGTCATCAGCACGCAGGCAATGTAACCGGGGGTTTGAGTGTATAACGACGTCTGTTATTTTTTGTAAGGCTTCGTATTATTCTTATTTTATTTTATTATGAATCATTATAATTTATCGTATTATAAATTTTGAGCTTTATTATCATTTCACTAATTATATTGTATATTGTTCCCTTACCTTGTGCAGCATACAGAACAGTATAACCAATCAATGAGCCGGCCTGTTTGTGGTGCGGTATTGGTTGCCAACTCACGCGCAGCGCTGTTGACGTCACACCACCACATTCGACTGATGTTGGGCCTTCTTCGGGTGCTATTATACGGTTAAAAATTTCATCTCATTAATGTGATTATTAATTTGGACGCCGCTAGCCTAGCCTTGGCATTCGATTAGAATTTTTTTCGTACTCATTTTTCTTTAGAGACAAGTATCAGTTATATGTGCCTAACAATCTTCCATTAATTGCTTAAATGTTTCATTTCACTGTTACAGAGGGGATAGCTCACACTAATAGAACATCCGGTTGCCTACATAGTACATATACAGATACATAATCAAACCCAGATAATGTTTACTTTTCTTTTTCGAACAGAAATATTTTTTTTCAATTGGCCGTGGCATCTTCTAATAATTGATGAACTTACATATTGAGAATCCCTATTTGAATTATAATCAAGTCTAGACAAAACAATCCACTAATTAAATTAAGCAAGATAAAAGTTTATTAACAAAAAAAATGAAATTCATTATGAAGATAATTTTCAAAGACTGAAAGCGAAAACTTGAAAAAGCGAACATTAATTATGTTCCAACTGAACGGAATAATTAAAATTAAAAAGGTGAGAAGCAATTAAGACTCTCGATAGGGAAAAATAATATAGCTTTTGTTAAGGTAGAGAGAATTTGAATTCTCAAAAGATAATTTCGACTTATTGCACCTTTCTCTATTACTGGTTGGCATTTTAAGTTCGTTCTATGAATATATAACTAAAATTATAATTATTCTCAATCGAAATATTTGGATTTGAATATTTTGAATTGATTCGAGATTTGAATTTGGAATTGCCAAATGCTCTATAATTGTTTTATTACACAATAAATTATTTTAACAACGAAACAGGTGCTTGGGAACTGGGTGTGTGATACTGACCACCACGTTGATTTTAATTGTGCAGAATCAGTGTAGTAAGGTTATATGGGGCTTTGTTAGGGAAAGCCAATGCTAGTTCCCAAGTAATCAACGAAATCGATAAAAACATAGAGCATGGTGGGATTACGCTTCGTCCTTTGATTTTGTGTCTCGAAAGGCATTCTATGATAACTACTTACAATTCTACTAGTGGTAGTAAAAGTGTAATTCGGTATTTATTTCATAATATCCTGATCTCCGCCGACATAAAAATCACAATTTTGTTTCTAAATTAACAATGTCGTTTATTCAATATGATTAAATTTTATGGATTTTATTATTTATTTATATCATCACGTCTTTATCCCGAAGGGGTAGGCAGAGACGGAGACGCCACTTACTACGGTCCTGACATACCTCTCTCGCTTACACTTTCATGACATGCATCCTCCTTGGTTATACTTTTAACTTGTAAGGGACAAGTTAAAAGTATCATTTGGTCCATTTGGTACAGGGTACCTACCCAACCCGACGGATGATGAATCCGCGGTTGCCTTGTATATCCTAGTTCCATTTGTAGTAGAGTTTTCGTTATTAAACAATAACTTTAATAGTTTAAATTAAACTTTTGTCATTTAAGCTTGCTTACTATAATTAACTAAGTGTCTCTTGCTTACGCGGAAAAACACAAGTTATCAGTTTTTTAAGTTGCTGTTTTAATTCCATTGGAAGGAATGAGTTGATCCTGATTTAAAATAAAATAATTTTCAACAGTGAAAGAGACTTCATTAAGAATATTCAATAACATTGTTGGAGAATTGAATTTTGTGATGTGTTAAACAACTTTTCTAATGATTCCTTCATATGTACAATACCTTAATTATATCTTAAGTATTTGAAATTCTTAAAAATTGCTGTTTTTAAAAATCTAAACAGCTTTGATTAAATCGATGCAAAAGAAATTTTGTTATCCATAGCTATTTGAGGTATTCGCTCCCTTAGTCATGTTTTTTGTATATTTCTGTCTACTGTAAAGCTGGTGACCTGGACTTTTTTAGTCCTATTATAGGTACCAGCTTTTCACAAAGCTAGTTAATACGTGCAGCATGCCCGTAAATGCAATATTGTAAAGAGGCATATACACTTATTAATCTAATTATGTACAATAAACAAAGCTTTTAATCTAACCATACAAGTCAGTCTCAACCAAAAAACGAATTTGTATTGGTACATAAATTGTCTACCATTAAGAGGAACTTTATTAATTTCACGTTAATAGAACTCGTATTGTTTGGAAGTGGAAATGTGTATCAAACGCTTACAGTTTCGAAAGGGGGTTATTTTACACTCATTACCTCTCTCTCATACAAATTATTGGCCTAATTTTACAAGTGTTTGGCACAGTTCCCTGTACAGTGTAAAAAATGTAGCTAATAAAGTTTGCAGATTTTATACTTTCATAATCATATTTGATAACACATATTTACTTAATACTTTACATACATAGCGTGTAATATTTTAACAGAGCTTTTCGATTTCCTATAAGAAACATTTATAATAATAAAAATCTTTAGTGCTGTAAAATAAATGAAAATGTGAAGTACTATAAACACTCATTATTAAAATTAAAGCCGATTAAATTCCCTTGCTTGCTTATAGCTTGCCCTTGGACATGGGCCTCCTCTAAGATCTTCCACAACTCTGGGTGTCTAGCTTTACGTAGCCACATAAAGAGAGCTCTACTTATATCATTTTCCCATCTTTTTTCATAATTAATTAAATATTTTATATATAAATGTTTTACATAAAACAATGCTATAAAAGCAACGAAAAATTCATAGACAAGCTGTAGTTTTCTACTCTGTGATCTGAACGATGCTACAAGCTTCGAATTAAGTAAAATTTGCTTCTATGCACGAGCTTTATAGCTAGCGAGCTTTATAGGTTTAATATAAAATTTATAATATAAGCAATATATTGTTAAGTAGTCCCTACTTTCAAGTTACTATATACAAATAAGCTGGGTCGCGTTACATACCTCCTTCCCTTGTGTCCTCAAATAAGGCTATAGAGAAAGGCCCATTTCCGGCACTGTTGAAGGCTGCTATGGACACTGCGTATCTGTTAAAACATGTTTATAAGTCATTGGGAAATAAGTTTCTTTTTCTTTAATTTTTTTAATGAAATTGACCAGATTTCAATGTAATCTAAGAAATTTCTCGAATATAATTTTTATAATGCAAACTTAGATATAGTGTCACTGTCCAGGGTTAGTGTTGAATACCTGGAGCTTATAAGTTTGTTAACTTCCGGGTTATAATATTCCTTTTCAATCTATCTAGTATTTATAAATAAACACTTAACATATTTCCGAGATCCGAACGCATTTAAGTGAAATTTCATATTTTTATACAAGAGATAAAATAAATAGCATTTCAACTCACACTTGGAAAGTCAGCAAATACGGATATTCAATTAAAATTATTCAGACAGATGGAAAAATTTATTGTATTAATATTTTATGTGCAAGAGATTTAAATTGAATCGCAAATAATACTGTTAACTTGAGTTATTATCTCCTTAGTCTCGTCTCTTATCTCGTCACATAATAGTAATTATAAATTTTTCTATCGAAGATGTAAGAAGCCCGGTATCTGAATGAATGTATGTATGTGTATATTGATATATCATGCAGCTAAAAGGATATAAAGATCTTAATTATTTCGTAGCTCAACGAATAAGAAAAGCAATACACCAAACTAATTAATTTTTTTATTTAAATTTTCCCGTCGATTTCTTATAAGCTCGCAATATTAATTTCCAAAGGACTTCAAGACGCATCGACCACTTTCAAATAAATAAAATGTATATATTTAAATGTATACTAAAATAAAATAAAAAAACATAAAGAATATAAAAGCTGACACTTTAATATTGAAGTGGCTATTACAATAACTCAAAGCGAGCTGAATGATTGATGTATATAAGCCGAGGAATGTGCCGACGCTGACTTTTCAGTTTTATGCGTTGCGGGTTGAAATTGAAATTGAAAATACTATACAGACTGTTCTATGTAATCAATGCTTTGTTTTTTCTAGTCTCATGGATTTGAAGAGTTGTCCAGTTCACTTTAAACTTACAAAATCTCACTAGACTTCAACATAATCAACAAAACTTTCTGTTGACCCATATCAAAATAAAAATAAAGAAATTACTGCTAAAAATACAACATTCATATAGGAGTCATATATGTTAAAAAATCACAGACTAGCAATACTAGCAGTGATTCCGACGACTTTTGTATATATAGTGGTGGTCGTTTATTTAGAAATACTACCTACGCTCATATACATCATCAAAGATACTTCACTGCCTTCAAGTTTATTTTTAAATTAAGCAATAAATAGTACAACAATATGTTCAAAGATTTACCATTTATTAAGTACTGTATGTACCTTTAGTTCTCTGAACATCTGTAGCTCTGCTACCTTGGGCTCGGTAAGGCAACTCGAAGAGTACCAGTATTGGTAATGATAAAATTAATAATAATAATCGATTATTTGCCAAGGTAGTGGTTAGATCGATCAATTACAAATATCCGTACAATCAGCCATTTATAAAAAGGCATGCAAAAATCATATAAATTTTTATAATGTCTTATAATAACAACTAAATCATGTCATAGTAAAGGTATTTACAATCGGTGACAATGCATCTATTTCTGGGTCTTACTCCATTTTTACTTACGTAACAAAATGATCTAACAGGTTTTTAGATTTATAAATTGTGTTATGTCAAGGAGCCAATCTTGTTGACTCCAGCTGAGCCAAATCGTCAATTGTTTTATTCGGCAATTTTATGTACATTGAAAAAAATAATTTAAACTAAATTAGTATCCAAGATATTCAAAACAATGACCTATAAATCAGTGATAAAGTAACAAACGATTTTACCTCACTCCTTTTAGAAGTCCCGTTATAATGGTTTCTTGTTTAGAATAAACAGAAGTTGTCTTTATTATCTTGTCGCTGCTCTCTGGGGATTCTGCGACAAAGGTTATAATGTTACTTAACTGCCACTTAACTGAGATAACGTCATTGTTTTAGTTGCGATATACCATATTAATATTGTTATGTAAAGCAGGTATATTTATTGAACATTATCAAATGTTAAGTTTATAAAAATATTAACTAACTTAAGCGATTTTCAGTTTTCACACTACAATATTTTATTATAGTAAGACAAGTAGGTTTACTTTGTAATTTAACACTTTACAATGCTCCAGGGTAGCTTCAGATACGAATCAGAATAGGATAGTGGCATTCCCAAATGTATTTGAAAATCTTAGAAAAGTATCAAATCCTTCGATTTATATGATAAAATGTGGGCCTTAACGGGCTACATGATAACATAGCAAATTCAAACTTGGAATGTTTTTTAATCAGACTATTACTATTCTAATTTATAGATAAGATTTCCCTGATCATTGAAATAGTTTATTATCTATAAGTGTAAGCCCAACCTATTGACACATCTTAAAGAGAATTACGTGAAATTTTAGTTATTTAGAAGGCTCACCTGATGTTAAGTATACCGCCGCCCATGGACACTCAATGCCAGAGGGCTCACTCGTCGCCGTCTAAATTCTATATAGAGAAGTCTTGTTAATTTCTATACAATTACGTAACTATTTAATAAGTATTTCACAATTAATATTTGACAACATTTCTGTTTCATTCGCCTTACATTATAAAGCCTATGAACCAAGAAGGTTATGTGAATTATGGTAATTTCCCGACCACTAGACCCACTTGTATTTATGAGGTGTCCATACCTTTATAACCGATAAGTTGTGGCACAGCTCGTACTCGATAACCGAGAATCATTCCATTATGAGTATCACTAGGTGGAGGTAGCCATCTTGCAAGTAACTCTCCGGGCGACAACGTCTGCTCCAGTTGCACACTGAGGGGTGATGATGATGGAGCTGATGGTTGAAGTTAAAAAGTTACATTTTTTACACTCTATAATAAAGACATTAGTAGAGAAGTCGCATTCCAAGGTTTGGGTTTGAAAATCGTACGTTTCCTACGAATGTTGAAGTGTTTTCTCGAATAGACAATGATATAAGATGGATTATGTTATAATACATGCTTATAGTCATAGAGAAAAATTGACAAACATAATTATCATAATCGATATTTCGTTTAAATTTAAATGATAACCAAATAAAATATTCATAGCAAATAGTTTTATCGTCAATTGGGACCAGTGAAAAAAAAATACAATCTTATGCTTTTAATATTTTTAAGTCTTGAATATAAGCTCATACCAGGCATTTTTTGTGGTATAACAAGTCTCAGACGCTACCGAAAAAGATTATTATTCACAAAATTTGTTCAGGTTCTGTGGTAAAACTCAAAGACTCTTGGGTTTTTGAGAATAAAAAAAAAGGAATATATGTATTCATTTATTTACTGAGGCGCATACGTTATAAATCGGGACAGTCTCGCGAAATTTTGGATTAAACTTTCGTAATAGCCACCGATACATTTACAGATAGTGAAAAACATTCTAACATATAAAATGAAGTCTGACTACGTCTATCTGTAAAATCCCGTAAACTCAAAACTACAGAACGGATTTATACGGTTTCACCAACAGTTTGATTCCTAAAAAAGGTTAAGGTGAATATTATCCATAGAATTTTGTTCTAATTGCGTATAATGATTACTGAAGATATCGCACATAAGATTTTACAAATAATTTATAAACCTAATAATTATAGGGCAATAGGACAATGCATATAACCTTAATTTGCTCCATTTTCACCTTTAAATCTTGTCCATAGACGCCAAGGGACAAATTAAAAGGGCTCGTCTTATCGTTAGAACATTGTGTGGCAACAATAGAATTTATTTGATATATTGCTATCCCAAAGCGAACTATACTGACATTGATAAATTAAGATACGGCGGAAGGCGAAATCTCGCCGCCTGAGACTCCTTGAAATATTTAGTTCTCAGTTCTTCAGTATAAATGAAAAATGATATTGGAAAGTGAATATACGTTTTGTTACACGGCAATATTTTATAATGAAATTAAATAGACTTTTAAAACGTAAAGTTTGTTTTTCATTTGTTAGAGAACACACACATTTAAGCTATTTTGGATAAATGGATTACTTTTGAATAAAGACATTTCTAAAAAAAATATTTCAACAGTAGTCATTTCACGTTTGTCCCGTTGTACGTTATGTCCTGGCGAATTAAGCCAGTCTAGCTCCTTTCAGAAGTGTCCTGGGCACTTTGAAGGTTTTACGGAGCGACCTCGTTGTTCCGAGGATTTACTGGGAAGCCACCTTCACGCATTTCAAGATTACGTCGGTGACTGTTTCTTCTGTACTCAAACAACCTCTGCACAAGGGACTGTCGTACCAAGGACCAAAAGATGTTTATAAAGCATACCTATCATTATATTCATATTAATTCTGTTAAACCTTAAATGTCGCTGTGCCAATTTATTGCAAGAATATAGTGCAAGAATATGTAAGGTGGTATAATAGTAAGTTTGCATATTCTGCCACACACAATGGCGCGCAAATTTGTCTTTAAAGGAGTTTTACATTTTACATTATTAGTCATATGAATTGGTATATTCTTATACTATATGTAGCATACATATTACATCATACGTAATTAAATTTATAACAACTACTACTTAATATCTAAGTCGAAAAATTACATTGCATTGATTACGTATGTACTAACAGTATTTGAAATTTTTTGGTTAAGAATTTTACTATTTATCGTTTTGTAAGTTTACACTTTATAAATATCATTCTCAGTATAGTTACCTTCTTCAGCTGTGGTGAACCTAACAGGTATACTATAAGGGCTCAGGTCAGCTTGATTTCCGCCAGCTACTCTTGCCGAATATCCTGTCGCCGCTTGCAATTGTTCTATGTCGACTGTGTGACGTATTTCATCAGATCTGTTTAATTAAAATAAAGTATCAATAAATGCATTATTCAGGCGCATATGTTATACTAAAATATTTATAAAATTGTCTTTCAAATCCGATATTGAGGATAAATGTGTATTAAGACTTACATAAGTACACAGTCACAATGTGTTATAACATTTTTGTATACCCAATTATAGTAAGTGATAAAACTCGAAGCATGTGTCCTAAATAAAAATCTAAGTTAATGTAAGTCTAAGTTTTTTAAACTATGTTCAAATACTTTTATTTTAGATTTTAAGGTAAGAATGCCAGCCTTCTAAGCTATTCAAAGTGAAACATATTGTTTTGTCAGGACTCAAGCGCAGACTATATACATTCTCCGTAATTCTCTCGAACTTTAAACTCATGTACAAGCTTCAAGTTGTTTTAATAGAGCGACTTTTAGTTTAGTGGTTTCAGCTTTACAGTGGTACAACTCTCATACATGAGATCGTAGATTCTCATCGGGCTCTGCACCAACGAACAATATGCATTCGACAGTCGCTCGTATGGTGAAGGAAACCGGCATGCCTTAGACACAAAAAAGACGACGTTAGGCCCAGAAGGCTAATCACATACTTGTCTATTTAGAATAATAAATGATCGCGACCCAGATCCAAACAGGAAGGAGGAGGGACTGAAGGCATCCCTGTTTTTTTATACGGTCCACAACTCGATAACATTTCACCTTAATAGAAATTACATATCATCTACTATAATGCTAAGGGATATCTTGCCTGTGCTTAGTCTCTCACCTGGTAACATTAATAGCGCGAGCATTGTTCCATGATAATCGCTGCGTGTTCGTTATCTGTATAGTATAATATTGAGCTAGTGAACGCGTTGTGTCTATCCAGGAAAGCCGTACTGACCGGCTTTTGACTGAGTCCACTGATAAGTCACTTGGAGGTAACGGTGGTTCTGGTAAAAAAATTATGTGCTTGTTTGGAAGTGTTATCATATTCAAGCGTGAGATTATGGTATATGTATTAAATTGACAGATTGAAAAACTGGGGCATAAGAGACAAGACAAAAGTTATAGACATTACCTCCAAAATAAGAAGACCTAAATGGCGATGGGCTGGACACATGATAAGAGGAAAAGACAAATGGAGTAAAATTATGACACGATGGTACCCTAGGGAAGGCAAAGTAAACGAAGACCACAAAAAATGGGAAGACGACATCAGGTGGCAGGAGTGATGTGGAACAGAGTGCAAAGAAGATATGAATGGAACAGGTTGGAGGAGGCGTTTGCCGACTGGCAAACAGATCTGCGGAAATCAAGTAAATTTTTTTTAATTAGATTTTCTTAACCTTCTAATATTATATCTAGTTTAATATAATGATCTATGTTTATGTGCGTACCTAAGTCGATCCGAATAAAAGGCTATATTATTATTATTTTCTATTTAGCTTAACATATACTTTCAACGAAGCTGCAAAAGTTGTATAGAAAGGAAACCGTCATTAGAACATAGATAGTGAGCCACAGACGACGTATATATTATATACAATAATTATAACTGTTATTACATAGAACTGAATTTCTGAGTGAATATAGCTAAATTAAATATATAAGTGATAATGATCACATTTGTGTTGATCATTCTTCCTTTTGAAACCCTTAAATTAAAATTAGTTTTTCATAATTTTAATTGTTTTGTTTAATATTTGTATGTATTTAAGTATCTGATGTTTGCATATAAGTTCTTGTCACATTCAAAGTTGTATATTGGGATTATTTTACTAATGTATCCGTTTGCCGAACATTTGCAAGAATTTATCAATAAAAAGAATTTAAAAACCATATTTTTACTTGCTTAAATGTAAATTGTTAATTAGTTTACTTATACCAGGTATGACGATCCTTTTAGACTGATTTTGGAAGTCAAGTCATCATTCGTTAGACAATACAATGTTCTTCACTTTAAGGCATTATTAAAGAGGTGGGATATTATCTTTATTATGTAGTAGTAGGCACAAAACACTGTACCTATATAAAAATTAATGTACAGCAAAAGGTTTTCTGGTAATTTTATAATAAGAATATATTTTTAGCAAGAATATAGTTCAATCTAATCTTCTCATATTCTGCCACATATAATATCGTGCAAATTTGCCTATACCTATATTACATAAATATAAATATATTATAAGAATAACTTCTAATTGTGTATTTTTTTATTATATTGTTAGTTGCAATTGGACATGTAAATAAATAAAAAAATTTAAAAAACTTACCCAATATTGTTAGAAACACAGAATAAACATCCGCACCAAACGGATTTCCAGCTTTACACTGGTACAGAGCACCATCGCTCGTTTCAGTTTGTATTAACTCCAATATGCTTGTCATACCATCCTCGGACTTCATTTCTGATATTTTCACTCTAAAAATGGGAAGTTTAAACAATGTAAATAAATAAGCAAATAAAGACAACATCGGCCGTGCTCTGTAACTTCCAATACTATGGACATATTTATATGTTCGCAGAGTGAATTCACAGTAGCGATATTTTGTATAGTATGTGTTTAATATTATATACTTTATTATAATTTATTTTATTGTCATAGTCGGTAAAGATAATGTATGTATTTATGTTATAAATATACATACGAGTATCCTGATACCGATATTTTTAAGTGAAACTTCTTTATAGGCGTTGTAAAAAAATTTACTGTAACATTTTTTTGGTTACGCGTCACATTATTCCGTTATGCGTCATATTTTTCCGTTACGCGCCATCTTTTTCTTGTCCCTACCAGGGTTGATTCGAAGAGATTCGAAGCCATTAATAACAAAAATAATTACGACAACAATAATAGTAATAATTCTATTACAATGAATAAAATTCTGTAATACTCTTAGTACCTAGTAATGAAATAATTGTATTATTTGTATTCATGTCTATGATAATAAAAGCCTTTTGTGAAACTTTATATAACCAATTTCTGTAAAGTTGCATTTCGAAAAATAAGGTCATAAAGAAGTTTCACTTCTTACGTTTGTTCAGTAGTACACGCACACATTTTTATTTGTATACAAGTTCGATGAAGTCAAGTCCACCGCTGATATTGAAAGAGTCTCCGATTTTCTTTTAATTTGCCAATATTTAATGGTTGTTTTATTACAAATTTTGTACTGATAACCATAATATCTTGGTCTTGTTTACATGTTAGCAGTTAATTATTGTAATTAAATAAATAATAAAATGAAGTAAACCGAATATCCCCTTATCAAGGCGTGGGGGAATTTGATCTAACATTATTGTGGTAACAATAACCTAGCTTGTATCAATCTCTATGTTTAGAAAACTTAAACCAATTTTAAGATTACAAAAATCGATACTACGATAATCAGTGTGTATAACTGCGCGAATATCATAACTACCTAATACTTATCAGGATATACAAAAGAATGGGATACTTCAATTAAGTGAGTATTCGTTCCCTTCTGACAAATTCTTTTAATGATTTAATGAAAATAGCATCTAGTTGTAAAATTGTATAGACTTATTAAGTTTTTAATTTCATGTTCTGGAACAAAATTCTCCGCAAATAATTTTAATATAATTTTGAAGAGGGCTTCAAAAACTTATTAATCAATTATGTGACACTTACCGTTGTGTCAGAGGGTTAATAGGTTTTCCATTTCTTGTCCACAGCATTCTTATCGGGTCATCGCCCTTTGCTATACACTCTACGGTAACTTGCTGGCCTAATTTTGCGGTTAGGTTTCTTGATGCCACGTCAAATGTGACGGGTTCTGTAAACAAATCAATGCAATAAACTACATAGCATTTTCACTTCGTTACTGTTTTTGTGTTGGTGTCATGCATTATATTCATGTAATAAACAAATAGCTTCAGCAGGCAACACTACTCATTCGAAGTTCGAAATTTCGAATTCTACTATTAGAAAAAACAAATGATCGAGAAACAGATACAAAAACTAGATACTAAAAATGTTGTAACGGCTTAATAAACGTATAGACCAATAATACAACAAATTACATTCTAGTATAACTTTTATATTAGGTCCTTACATATGAAATTGGCGTTTTGTATGGGAGGAACAAAAAGTCGAATATTTTTAGATATAATATATTTAATTAATCAAAGTATGAACCATTGTTTTCTATGCACTTTTTCCATCTCATAGGTAGTTCATTGACCCCTTTACTAAAAAAAACAGTCGGACGGGAATCAATAAAATCTGTTGTTTAGCCGCTAGCTTTTCCATCATGGTTTGCAATTACTGACAATAGACATCAGCCGTAATAGTCTGGTCAGATTTGAGAAAACTGCAATGAACAATACCGGCACTAGTCCACCAAACGCTTACAAGTAACTTTTTTGGGGTTAATTTTCGCTTGGGGCAGGACTTGGCTGGCTGGCCAGGATCCAACTATTGCGCTGAGCACTTCCGATTATCGTAAAGAATCCATTTTTCATCACAGGTAATGATTCGGTTTAAAATACCTTCATTATTGTGCCGGTTCAGTAATGTAACGCAGCAGTCGACGCGCGTTTGCCGGTTTGCTTCAGTCAATTCGTGAGGAACCCACCTTTGAAACTTTTTAATCTTCCTAATTTGCTTCAAGTGAATTAAAACAGTTTTAACACTAACACCGCAGCCTGCAGCTAACTCGGACGTGGTTTGCGATGGATCCGCTTCCACAATAGCCTTCAATACTTAATTATCAACTTGGGTCTCAGGCCGTCCACGGGGCTTGTTCTGCAGGTCGAAATTTACAGAACGAAAACGTTGGAACCAAAAACGAACTGTGTTTTCTTTTGAAACATGACCGCCATACACATCATTCACCCTTCGAGTCTTTTCCGCATCACTAGTGCCACGGCGGAACTCGTACTCGTAAATAAGGCGATACTTTAAGTTTTCCATTTTGTAAAATGAGTGACGCAAGCAGAAAAAAACAAATGAATGACGGTCATCGAAGCACAAATACATGAGTAAATAGCTGTTTGAACAAATTTGAACTTGGAATTCCTTACCAAAGAGGAGAACATCGTGATTAAAGTGGCCAGTACGAAATACGCCAATTTCATATGTAAGGACCAAATATTATATATCAGAGCAGTGTTGGCAACATCTGCATCGTTAAGTATGTCACTCTTAACATTGCGGTGGTACACTTAATGCTGCTTTATAAATAAAAATAATCAGGGAAACAATTAAATATGAGACTATGACCTTCATATAAAATTTAGAGAGATGTAAATATATTTATTTTGCACGCGTGCCACTCTTATACTACGACTTTAGATCAGTTTAGCGCAGTTAGCACTCGTTCGTACGATAAAAGAAAACATCACACACAAAAAAATTACGGTGTGTATCAGTTACAGAATCACCTGCTTGGCTATAAGAAATAAAAGAAGCAGATACAGAAATAAGGCTTATACCAGGAGCTCTAGCGCCATTGACAGTTTAGCAGAGGTTTAAGTTTAGTTATACGTATGTACAAAACATATAATCTATAGTTCCTGTATGCTCGAACGGTGAAGGAAAACATCGTGATGAAACCGGCATGCCTTAGACCCAACATGTCGACGGCGTGTGGCAGACACAGAAGGCTAATCACCTACTTGCCTATTAGATTGACAAATGATCAAGGAACTGTTTCATAATTCTAACACCAAGACCTTAAAAGGTTGTACCGCCACTGATAATATTTTTTATATTACTTCATTTGAAGCGATTAGAATTAGCACAATTTAATGAATATTAACAATACTTACTATTTACTGAAATCCACACAGTTTTGCTAAGCGCCTCACCCACACCATTTTCAACATGACACGTATATAGACCCGCATCAGATAATGACACAGAGTCAAATATGAGGGAGCCATTTGAAAGACTTAGGACTCCTCCACCAGCTACTTCCAGTACTGGTCTCCAGGTTTCAGATACCACTGTGGATAGAGAACTGATGAAGACATAGTTTCTCCAAATCTCCAAGTACGCGCGCATCAGCTTATTAAGCTGCTAGTGTGTTTATATACATAATAATAATAGATGATAATACGTATAATTGGTATATACAATTTTATTAACCTTTAAATAAAAAATAATAAGGTTAAGAAAATTGTAAATACAAATTATACGTATGTAGCATGATTAAATGATTATGATTTCATACAGTTACTGTCAATTTATCCCGCAAGTTTTGAATTAGAATTTGTTTGATATCATATATAATATTTAACATATACAGATAACAAAAAAATGTATGATCACTGGTTTCATTACTTTATATATTTAATAATTCATATTATTTCATCCTTTGTTTTTCAGTTAAGATCTATTTACATTTTGTGGAAATCCATATCCAAATTAAATATAATATATTATATAATCAAATAACAAATCGACTTAGTATAGTTATGGTGACATTTGATTTGCCATGTGTACTGGAGGCTTTTTTTATATGGAACACCTGATGTTTGCCCATGGACACTCAAAGCCAGAGGACTCGCGTGAGCGTTGCCAGCCTTTAATATTTGGTACGCTTTTATCTAAAGAGCGAAATCCTGAGTCGATTGGTTCGACAAACGTCTCGAGGCGGTGCGAAACAAATATCCTTCTAGAAGGAAACGACTATACGATGTTAGAATTGAGCCAGCTAACATGAGTAAAGTCCACATTGAGCGAGGAAAGTATACACTGTATAATTTTATACGAAATCATCTAGTTGAATAATAATTATTATATTAATATTAAGTGCCGAACTTTATATTAAGTTCGCAAGACGTTGCATATATGACGTCTAAGGTAATATAGACTTATTTATGGTGAAAGTATTATAGTATCAAATTTACCATCTTTCTTCAACCAATGTGTCTGAGGTTGTGGGTAGCCATTTGCCTTGCACGACACGTGCCCATTCCGACCGAGCAGTAGCGACGTATTTTGCGGTTCCTCACTCCATTTCGGTGCAACTGTATATGACAATTAATAGTTGACAAGTTAAAATTAACACATAGTTTTGTCTTTTGTTAACATAGCTTTTAGACATTGAAAGAAAACACTTTTTTACCGGATTGAAGGTATGTATTATTATAAACTTATAATTATTTTACAAAATTTTAAATTTTTCCGACGTTTCGCGTGCTTTACAGCGTGCGTGGTCACGATGACTGAAGACAGAAGGTGTTGAATGTAAAAAGTATCACAGCTATAGAGAAAGTTGTGTTATCTGTATTTATTTCTCCGGAAATGACATCGATGAAAAAAAAATTAAAATTATGTAAAATAATTATAAGTTTATAATAATACATACCTTATATCCGGTAAAAAAGTGTTTTCTTTCAAGTTAAAGTTAAAACAAATGTGAAAGCGGCTCCGTGTAGCTAGGCTTATTTATGATATTGTTACATTATCACTAATCATTAAAAACCTTGTTATTCACTGCCCTAAGGTCATAGGTTCGGAATGAATTTCTGTCTATGTTGCACATTAACACTCGCTCTTATGGTGTAGAAATACATCTTGAGAAAACTGGAATGCCCAAATATATCCTCAGGTGCGTGTGTCAGGCACCTGATCCACTAAGTGATCACCCAGGCTGATCACCTAAGTGGTTAGTAGAAATAAATGTGTGCGTGAATTAGTGTATACACGTAAGATTTGAAACTTCTTTATGACCTTATTTTTCGAAAAATTATCTACTATATTGAACTTTACAGAAATTGGTTAAATAAAGTAAAATTAGATAACGTTTAACATAAGACTTATTATCATAGACATGAATACAAATAATACAATTATTTTATGTTACCTTGTTACTACTAAGATTATTACAGAATTTCATTAATTGTAATATAATTATTACTATCATTGTTATATATTTTTGCTATAAATGGCTTTGAATCCCTTCGAATCGACCGTGGTAGGGACAAGAAAAAGATGACGCGTAACAGAAAAATGTGGCGCGTATCCGAAAAATGTGACGGTAAATTTTATTCAATGCCGATTAAGAAGTTTCACTTTAAAAACAAATGATCAAAACTTAAAATTGATTGTTATTCACTCTTTCAGATTCCCTTTTTATTACAACTAAGTTTATTTGAATCATGAATTCAACAAATAAAGAATATAGTTTTATTATTAACTAGTAGTATGAAAAGCACAAACGATATCAATGTATAAATTAAATATCTCCGAGGTACAGAGTTTCTATGAAAAGTGTAATGCTCGCGTAAAAAGACAATAAATTATATTTTAAAAGCCAGCGACCGTTCAAATTGACGAAATTTTTAATTGATTACCATTCGGGGTTAATGAACTATAAAGTGTCATTTGAAACCATTTCTAAAGGTTCAAAATATCCACCAATTATCCGAAAATCTTTAAATTATATTGGTATTCTATTTTTAAAATAACTTGTATATTTGAGTATTACATTTTAAATGACAGAAAGAGTCGTTTCCCGCGTTTTATGGCTCGAATGGTTTCACAGATTAAAAACCGCGACCATTTTTATTCTGATTTGCTTTTTAGATGAAACGTTTTAAAGCCCGGCATTTAAGTTTTGTGTTTTGTTAATATTTGATATTTTTCACACGGAGATGTACTTGTTTTTTCCTGAACGTGAAAGGTCCTTGCTTATTCCAATTAATTTATCAATGTAAATTACCGTATAAATCTCATACTCAAAATCAGTTAAAAATAACTAAAACCCAAGTTGTTGAATTCCTAAAACTCCAAGTATTATTATTGAAGTGAAACTTCTTTAGGCGCATGAGGGTAAATTTTTTTACGGATGAAACAACGCAAACGCAATAATAATATTAGCGTCACGAAGATGAGAGATGAGAGGGAGAGAGCGATTGTGACTGATTGAGAGAGAGTGAGAAAGCAAATAGCTATCAAGCGAGAGTAGAACGACAATAGATGATATTTTTACACGATATTTAGATAATGTTGAAATACTTATCATAATGCTTTAGGCACAACAATACAAATAGAAATAATGTAAATATCGAAGAAATAAATTAAACAAATTAAATTTATGATTTGTATTAATTTTCGACACTTTTAATATTTTAATGACAATTAAATTTATTAAATTCCAAACATATCTTGCTTTTTCTCGGAAATCTAAAGTTTTTGATTTGTAAAAATATGAACAAGATTTAAAAATTCGTTTGCCAAAGAAGTTTCACTTCTGACATTTGTACTTTGTACGCACGCACTCTTTTTATGTATAACTGTGGTGGACATTTTTATAGATATTGAAAAGTGTTTATGTCACAATAGGTACTAAACATATATTAAATTATTTCGACTATCATAAACTCTTTTTCATAAAGTATTACTCAAAGATTACCGCATCAATAAATATGGTTTCCAATTTTAAAAAGTAAACCAATTCTCTTTAATCTACATTTTATAATAAGGCTAGCAATGGTTTAACAGTAAGCCTATAGCTACGTGTGTGACAATATCCAGTTGGGACCAATCAATAATTGCTTATCACGCATAAAGTGAACAGTGATCACCCCTCAAGAGATATTCATAAATTTAAGGATTTCTCATGGAAATCTGAGGCTGACAACGTACTGATTCCTGCCGGATGATGCCTAATATCATTGGTGCATAGCTGAGGTTCGAACCGATAGGATGACAGTCGCTTGAGCCACTAGAGCAACAATACTTTTGCTACGTACCTTTTATATATAAATTAACAGTTCGATCGACTTTAGCTACATGATTGGCAGCAACGCATGTGTAGGTCCCACAGTGATCAAGTGACACATTCTTGATTATCAATACGCTGAATACTTCCAAACTCCTTTCGGCAATCTATATGAAGAAATTTTTAATTAATAAAAATAAGAAATTTCAAATAATATTTTCATTATAATGTGTTATGTTTTTATGGGTTAAAGTTAATCTATAAACGTATTACCATAACCCATACATAAGAATAAGTATCTATTCGTATTGAGACCTCTACGTGATGGGCTCAAAGTCAAAGTTAAAAATCATTTATTCAAGTAGGTAACACAATGTACACTTATGAACGTCAATAAAAAATAAATATACATTAAATGCTTCTAATTTTACAATTACAGTTCTCAAATCAAGGGCGTAGAACGGAAGAGAAAAACTGGCAATAATTCTCGTTTCACCACGTAAACTTTCCAAAGGGCCGGACACTTACTACACAATTACTAATCGACATACATATTATCAATACCTATTATGTCCACCGGAATAATCCGAAACAAGAATCTTACAATTTGTTAGACCTCACAAAATCCATAAAACCCTCCAGAAAGTAATAATATTAAATACAGCAAGAAATAACGAGCATATTCCTTCAAACTAATGAAAAAACCTGATCACTGCACTGCGCATTAGGACCATGAATCCATCCTGAACGTAAACAGTTACCAAACACTTTATTTACTTAACAAAAGTTGTGATTGTATTATTGTGCTGTAATAACAACACTTTATTTACATCACAATATTACAAAACATGATAAAAATAGAAGACAAAGGATGGAAATAGGCGGTATTACTGCTAGTTTCTTTCACAAGTACAATATTACGAACAAAACAATTAAAAACCTATAAATATTGGGTATTAGTTTCCATTATAATCTAAATTTATATTATAAAATGGAATGTATTTTGTAAAAAATAAATTCATAAACTAATATACGGATTTCGAAAATTCTTTAACTCTATTAACTTTAAGTACCTAACGTAGGCTGCATTTATTAACAAGCAAAGTGATAATTCTGGATGGATCATTTACAGGTTACCCTGTCAATACTTAATAAAAAATCGTCAGGAGGAATATCAGGTAAAAGTATTGAAAAAAAAAAACATGTGTGTGTACTTATGTACACGCGTTAGAAGTTATACTACTTATATGACGTAAGAAGATAATATTTTTATCTTTCGCCTTATTCTACGTTTGTAGAAAAAACGACACTAACAATAGAAAAAAGGTTTACTATAACGCATTGTCTAGTTAAATAAAGTTTATTTAAATATCACAAAAAAAAAATATTTCTACATAATTAAATAAATATACATTTTTTATTTAAAAATGTTAACTATGGTTATTTCATGGGTGTCCGTTTTTTGTGACGGTGTGCAGGTGTTGGTTTCTTTGGCCGGTGCCCGCGCCCATCGTAAAATTTAATTTCATCAATTTTCCCTAACGCGCCAAAATAAGTATAACTTCAAAAACATTTTATAAGTTTACGAACAATTATGAATTCTTATGTTTAAAAAGTATATTGCCTGCATAAAGTTTCCTTATTTTTTTATTCGTATACCCGATAAAATTTTACAAAACGCAACTACGTTTTTAAAAAGGGGTTTGCTTGGACCTATACTTATTAAGAACAAAGTCCATACATTAAATATAGTTAAGACATCATATTGTACAATTATAAAAAAATAACAGTTCAAAGGACTTACTTTTAAATGTGGTGGTATCTTCTTCCCATCCTTCAACCAAGAGTAATAAACCGGCGAATCACCACTCTTCAGATTACAATGAATTTGGACAATTTGTCCTTCTTGCAAATCGGGTGCCAGCATTATCTCCTCAAGTTGAGGGGCCTCCACGACTTGCAAGTCAAAGGAGCGTTTAGCCATTTCTCCAGAAGGACTTCGCACAATACAGGCATAGGACGCACCGTTCTCGGCTTTGGAGACCTTACTTAAATTTAGGATACCATCATTGTTGACTGAGACGTCACGTTTTCTTAACTTTGGTTTTCGACCGTAGATTTCAATAGATAGTTCTGTTTTGTTTGCATTGCGTTTGTAACGGTTCGTTTGTTCGGGCTTTATTTCCTTGCCTCTGTACTCCCATGTGATATCCCTAAAATGTAAGAAAATTATAAAATATATATAAACAATATAAATATAATTGCGTTAACGATAGATGTGTGATATTTTGATTCATTCTATTAGCTAAAGAAATATGAAAAAAACTTTAAAAAATCTCTTTCTGTTTTGTACCGTTTATGCTGATAATGAAAAGAGAGAGAGAGAGAGAGAGTATGAGACATATTAAAACTGATTTTAATTTATACATTCCCTGTAATTAAAGCAGATTTAGGGGGCAGCCCTAAACCAAAAAACATAAATATAATTTTCTATGATTACCACGGCCTCTTGAAAGGATTACATTTTGTTTTAAGAGAGTTATTAGTCGTAATAACCACAACGTAAATCGTATAGTATTTATAACATCGTGGGATCTCGAGACACTCGGTATGGCTCAAGGAGAACTAATCAAGCACGACTTCGTATGACCTCCGCTATCTTTAAGTCTGTCAGCCAAATTAGATAAATATTATAAAATACATACCTTATAGGATATCCATAGTATGGGCATTTTAAGGTTACACTTTGTCCACTTTGGGCCTTAATCGGGGGAAGAGTGCGAATGTAAGGTGGTCCTAAGAAAGGAAGATATTAATCATAGTATACTTATGCATATACGATATTAATGCTATCAATAAATGTGCAGAAAACCCTTTGGTAGGCAAACACAACTGCCTTTATAAAGCGTTGCTTAATTCAAAATCATGTATTCATATAGGTAACACAATGTTCACTTTTACATTTACTTCCAGTTCTCAAATCAAGCGCGTAGAACGGAAGAGAAGTATTGCCAATAAACTCTTCGCCGCTCTTTTTAATCGCCAAGATTTTTTCACAACGTTTGTACGGAGCTGCAACCATTACCACACTATGTTCCACGTGACATCTTAAGTAGGTAATGAATAATAATATAATAAATTAAAAACAAAGATTTGTCAAAGATCCTCTATCAGCAGGAGACATGGTGAAATAGGAGCACGCACTTACATTCTCGTGGGAACAACACGCAAATCAACGTCTAGTTGCTTGTTCGAGCGTTGCAGAAGAATGAGGGTAGTCATAAAATTTTATCTACCCACAAATCGTTAAATTATCGAATTTTAGGCCTTTTTAATAAACTAGCCATGTCCATAAATATGGCTGGTTTTAGTCGATTTTTTGACAAAATAAGTTGCTATCTTAAACATACCAATTCTTAAATTAGGATAATATTTGTTACGCTTACACGGGTGACACCGGAAACACATACATCGGAGCGCATTAAGCCAGTAAGTATGTTTTTTTGCTATATAACCCTTTAGTTACTAGCTAAATAATTTTATACTACCGAGGTATATGAGTCAGGAATTAAATAACTCGTTATCAATATAGCCAGAAATAATAAATCCACAAATAACAGTCAAGTATTAACAAGTCTGCTGTAACAACACGATTCACAAGAGACATATTTTCTTTCTTTTTCTGTCATTAGCGCTTCAATTACTTGAAAGCCTTTGATTTAGCAAATGTAGTTGATACACTTTGAAACCGACAATTAATTGATTGAAAAAATTTAAAGCTTTTATTAGACGATGTCCTTATCCTGTATTAACCTTTTACTTCACAAAAAAACAACTTTTTTAAATACGAGAAAAAAAAAAATATATATATGTAAATGTAACAATAAAAAAATATCATTATAAGCCACGTAACATCGCATCGCGTAAAACTAGCTACATAACTAGCTAAACACTAGGGAACGCTGTCTAGTCAAACTACTCACTTTCACGGTTTGTTGAGATTTTGATAGAAATACAAATATATATAAATAAATAACATTGATGAATTTCATATAAATCATTGATTCTAGAAATCAACCTTGACGTAGGTTATAACATTTTTGGTGGCTCTTCTTGCTAGAAATTAAGATAAACATACCATAAACATTGATCCTGTCTTCGTGGCTGATGATGCTGTCACCATGATGAGCTACACAGGCATATCTTCCTCCATCATCAACCCGTATATGGGATATGTTCAGTTGTGTGACAACTCCACCGTCCAGTGATAATGTCTGACCGATGACGTATCTAAAAATATTTGAAATAGAATATAATGGGTCATGAAAGCATAAGTCTGATCACAGTGTTTTTACTATACGACTATCTCTTTTTATAACAGCGTAAACACAATTTCACAAACAGAGACGAAAGGGCACTTCAATTAAAATAGTGCAATTACTAATTTTGTTTTTTTGAACAAGGGGGTGCCGTCTGGGAATATCAGTGACATATATAGGTATATTGATGACAGGCAATGACGAAATCGAGTAAGGAATAATGTATGCGAAAGAGTTAGGAAAAATACATATTTTAATGACTTAAAGTAAACATATAGCGGCGCGAAATTTGTACTTTTATATATGTGTATTTGATGTTTATAACGGTATTTGATACATTTTAGGTATTTTAGGGATTTGGGGTGAAAGCGGAGGCCTTTACTACGACGGAGGTCGTGTACTGATGTTATATGGACTTCCTTTAATCCTGATTATATTGTACTCAAATTAAGGCTTTTTATTTTTATAATTCTATTTAGACTATAATTGATATATTAAAATAAATAATGTTAACCTATGTTGTATATAAAAGTAACCTTAACGCTTTAAACATTTTCTCGCTGGAGTATATGCTGAGGAACGCACCAACTCCGGATTTACTGATATTGTCTACAAGACGCCAATTTGAATCTTAATCTCGTCTCGTATTTTTAATATATGATTCTAAAACGTTATACTAATGTATGTACTTATTAATCTATAACATACTTCAAATATTTATGGATCTGTCATTAGATACCAATTCTTAATAGACCACGCCTGTATTTGCCTCTTATTTATTTATTTTAACGTCAATTTTGGTATTAAGTAAGTATATAATAAGATATTTATTTCTAAGACACACATACAGATTATTGTAGTCTTTACAAACATAGTTATAATAATATTTAAAAATTAATGAATAGACAGTTAAAACAAATTGTTTGGTCCCTGTGGCAGTTTATCTTTAAAGCTGCATTTCCTCGCTGTATTGCGATATTTATTCGTTGAGCAAAGAATGCACCGGCTTTGGGATCACTGGTACTATCTAACAGGCGCCTAAATCTTTAATTATCTTTTGTGTATGTTGAACCCAACGGCAAATATTAAAATATTTATAAATACGTAATAACTTAAGATTAATAATGAAATTAAAATAGATAATTATTATGATTTTTTTTTTTTAAAGTATTCCTACAACTACTCATTAAACAATATTCCAATAATTACATTATACACAAAAGCCAAAAACGTAATACACATTCAAACATAACATAACATAAAGCACAGTTTTACCTATTTATACAAAAAATATAACAAAGTACAAATTCATACTAATTTCTAGATTATAAGTTCTAAGTTTCATTGATCACTAGCTGACCCGGCGAACTTCGCACCGCCTAACAGTCAATGAATGTCATGTTACTTTTTAGCTGAACTAATTTCGGCTTTGATGAACGTAAAACAATGATACAAAATAATATATTTATATAGATAGAAACAAAAAAGTATTTTATTATGATGAATGATGATGAATGAGAATAAAAATAAAAAATAATAATTAAGTACTTCAAACTCATGTCAGAAAAAAATGATTGAAAACTATGGTGTGCAGATTGGGGAAAAAAATAAAACTCAAAAATTTTCATTCAAGCACTTTGTGGTAAACGACATTTTTTGTTTTTTGGTCAGGCGCAAGAACAAATAAAGCGGATGGTTTGCCGACACGTGAGCATGCCACGTACAATTGACCATGAGAAAAACATGCATTTTCTAGATTGAGGCCAAAAATAGTCAAGGATTTGTTGATCGTCATGGCGAAGGCAAGACGAATCGGGAATTGAATTCGTTTAAACTCAAAGGGCATGTCCATTGGGATCATCAGAATCCTTGGAATAAGAACTTCCTCATCTTTAAATTTTCCTTTAAGTATCGACGCGTGAATCACATTGCTCATCAATTTTCTTATCACCAAACGCGTTCCATTACACAGTTTTGGTTGGTTTAAATTTCTAAGCATGATGACTACCGAGCCAACTTTAAGTTTTAAATTGAACGGTGGTAAACCAGGCACATCCAAGGAGGTTAAAAATTCAGTTGGATAATTAGTGGCTTCTTCTTCATCAGAAATCATCAGCAGATAGATCGTTCAACAATGCAACTCTCATATTTACAGACAGTTGAAGTTTCTTTACATGTCGCCACAGATTTGATGCTTTGAGGCAAGCGTTTATTTCGTCGGCAGCAGTAGATCTTGGAATTACTGGTAGTGTTTGCGGAAATCGCCAGATAATAAAATCATTGCACCACCAAAACATCTCGAGTCATTGCGCAGATCTTTTAATGTTCGGTCTAGTGCTTCCAATGCGCGTTTGTGCGCCATTGTGCATTCGTCCCATATGATGATTTTTGATGCTACTAAAACTTTGGCCATTGCGGAGTGTTTCAAAATGTTACATGTTGGTTGTTCAGTAGTTGTTTGAAGGTTTAATGGCAATTTTAACGCTGAGTGAGCCGTACGGCATCCGTCTAACAATGTGGCCGCTATTCCAGAAGAAGCAATTGCTACCGCAATTTCGGATCTCGCACGTACAGTGGCCAAAATCAATGACATGAGGAATGTCTTCCCAGTTCCACCGGGGGCATCAAAAAAAATAAGCCGCCATTTCCAATTGCATTAATCAGTGTATCATAGACTTCCCTCTGCTTAGGATTCAACAGAGGTACATTCGTTTGAACACATATCTTCGATCAAGAGCAAAGTCTGGTTATGGATCTCCTCATTCACCTCAAGATCGGAATTTCTTGAGCTGACGCGAATTCGATGTAAAATATCTTCTGACATGTTATCTTTGTATTTGTTCCACAGGTCACGTGGGTTCGATGGGAAGCATGTTGAAATGATGATAGCAAATAATGTGTGTATCTGACTTGGAGATGCAGAAATAATTGCTTCAGCGATTGTCTTGCCCAATGAGTATCGTTTTCAAGCAAATTTAGCTCTTGACAAGCTGCACGAAATGTGGGGCACACGATACCATTAACAGTTCGTAGTGATTCAAATGATTTTGGCCCTCGAACATGTACCAGCAATAACCGCAAATAGAAACATTCATCATTCTTCGGATGAACTGTGTAAATACGACCAAGAGCATCAGTAGAACGCATATCTGGATGACCAGGAACTGCATCGCCTTGCTTCCGACATTGAAATTTCTTCAATGTAGCGTTTCAAGTGTAATAACGTGGCATTTCTGAGTAAAGCAAAGTTCGTGCGAACGGATCGCTTTGACAAATCGCAAAGAAACTGGTCAGTGTTGTCGCTGGAGGTGTGTCGGCACGTTGAGCAGAGTTCGACGCTGTGAAATATACTCTTTGACCGTTCTCTAGATGCACCCCCAAATGTAAAACAGTGGGATGACGTTCGTGAATAGGGAATGAAAATATACGCCAAATTGCTTCATTGCAGTTCACATATCTACCAACTTGATAGCGCGTGATTTCATCGTTGGTATTGCATGTTTGCATGTTTGCATGTTTGCATGCATGTACCAAAACTGCCATGCTCCCTTTCGTGACATATTTGCAAATGTATTTAATTGACTTGACCGAATTGCAATACTCAACATTACAATGTGCTTTGAATGTTTTGGATAGAAGTGGCGAATATGGAACAATCCAACTGTTGTCAACTAGTTGTGATAGTTCTACCATTATCATCGAGCGATCGACGCCGATACAATGGATAACCATCGTTGCCTGTAATGGTCTCTGCCGTCAATTTTCGTGGATATCGTTTGGAACACTTGCCGTCGACCATGCACGGTGATTGTCGGTTGATAGTGCCACACGGTCCATGAATCATATTCGTGACTACAACATCATGTAGGTCTTGATCGGTTTTAGGAGCAGGAATCTCCGCACATATGATGTCATCTATTTGATCTGGCCGAATTCTTTCGACTAACCAAATCAGAATGTGAGCATGCGGTAGGCCTCGTTTTTGCCATTCGATTGAATACATCCAGCATCGAGTATTCCCAAAGACGTGTTGCTTAACAATGTAATTCATTAGTGACCAAATTTTTTGCCTGAAAACATGTGCGGTGATGTCTTGTCGATCACTTGATATTTGTCCGGGAAGCAGCAATTGAATAATTTCTATCCATTTCGGATTACATGTAAATGTAATGAATAGATCTGGCCGACCATAATGACGAACATATGTCATTGCATCTTGCGCATATTCATGCAAATAACGCGGGCTACCTAATATAATATAATAACAGTGCCTGAACTTTCGAGACATAGACAATAGCTCAAAGAGTATATAACCACTACGTATGAATAGCTTATCAAGAAAAATCATAGACAACTTATAAAAAGACATTTACACTTTTGTTAACCTGTAGATTTTTTTCCTTAATCTTATAACCTTTACCAACTGATTTTTTATTCCCTAAATTCCGTTCCTTTCCGATGATTTAATGTTTTTACTGTAGAATAAATCTTAGGTATTATTTTCGGGAATTAAAAATTAAATAATTAATAAATAATTTTCGAAAATTTATGTCTAAAACAAACAAATCTAACAGTACCTGAACTTTGTAGACATTTTACAAAAAATAAATTTCTGAACGCACAACGTCTTCAGAAAAAAATTAAGTTGTGGCTTAAAGGTCTCAGCAACCAGGCCATAAGCTCCAAAAAAAAAATATTTGTTACACTATTTGACAGGATTGGACAACAAATGTTTGACATGTAATAAACAAATCAGCATCTATTAAAATGATTAAGTATTCATTACACATATCGATTTTTCATTGTTTTTTTTCATTCTGCTATTCGGGACGGAAACAAATCCAACAAATCAAAAACCATGGCAATCGGTCCAGCCGTTCTCGAGTTATAAGTGTTGTAACAAACACGATTTTCTTTTATATATATATATAGATTATAATAAATATTTAATATAAAGGAAGAATAATAAAGCCATTATTAATAAAAGATAGAGATTTTTGAATATTTTTTAAGCATTTTTTAGTCACATTAAATATATCTATTTGCTGGTAATTTGTGTTATAATCTGAGTTGCGTGAATAGTTTGCGATCGAGGAATCTGGAATAGTTGGGTTTCCCTTGTATTGTATGAATATTTTTAAACCGACTAAAATGCTAATCCATATGGTGGCATATTGTAAAACTAACCTTGAATCCGTATTAGAGGATATAACAATACCGTCCCTCTCCCATACAAATCTTCCTGGATGAGTGCCACTTACAACACATTGCAAATTTACCTAAAATAATTTAGGAATATATATTTATTTTTATAAAGCAGATATTAGATATAAATATGATAACAGTAAACCGGAAGTGGACACACATCAACACAAGTAAAAGTTTACAGATACCTGTCTGTCTTCCGCATATTTTAATGTATACTACTTGTATAAATCGGAGTAACAGTTCTTAACAGGGACTTTAGCCCGACCTACGATAGTTTCGGTAAGTATTCATATACGTCAATACGAATATGCTAGTTTTTTCATTTTTCATAAAATCTCCATAATTCAAACGTTCTTTTGTTTTGATTTACATACTTACCAAGCGTCACATAGAAAAAGCCAAATCAGAAACAAATTTTAGTTCTATTCATAACAAACCATAAAATTACGATAGTTGTTTTTCAATAAATTGACTTCGAAACATATCCGCAGAAATAATGTCTTAATTAATAGCGAATTTAAATAATTCTTACATCAACGCCCGGCATGATAGTTGTTTCGCTAAAATGTTGTGACATCATCGCTAAGCTTCTTCTAAATCTGAACACATTAAATGGGTCTGAAACAAATAGTTAAAGTTTATATGTGTATAGGAAATGTATAGTACCTCAACTTCAACTGTCATATTAGGCTATTTATTCATTCTATTTTCACTCAGAAAATTAGCCTGCTAACTGAGGTTGTAGACTATACGAAATACTTTTTTATAGTTCTGTTATTTTATGCTCAACATTTATTCAATGACAGAAATTATTCCATGATATTATTTTACTCAAAATTATAACGTGTATAGAAAACGTAAAAATAAACTCACCGTCCATACTATCCGGTGGCAAATTTCTCTTGTACTTCACTGGAAAACTTATTGATCTGCAACAAACCCGCGAGCGTCAATTATTTTTAATGAAAACGTAATCGACACCCGCTTTGTGTATTTATTTTAAGCTTTAAATTTAAAAATATTTACTTAAATTAGACTATAAAGCGCTAAAGTGCAACCTCTTGGGAAGCAGCTGGCAATAGAGCATTTCCGAACCTATATTACATAGGGCCCATCAAGAAAAGAGCGTTCCTAAATAAACGTCGGGATCCACCGGTAAGTTATTAGTCGTTGTAAGTCACTATAATCTGGAGAATTTTTTAACTAAACAATTCGATGGACTGTTATTTTTTGTCTGATCAATGTTCTTCATTGATTGAGAGTGGTGTGATAACTGGTGTCTAGAAACTACCCTAAGTTTTTAAACCTTTTAGTATATGTAAAGAAATAATTATGTTTCCTTAATAAGATTATTAATTATCTATTTTGTTTTACAGATGTTCATTTAGGTTTGTTTGTTAGTCTGTGGAAAAGACGCTAGTTTTGTTTGTCTATGTATGTATGTGTCAGTCATTTTTAATTTGAATACGAAGTGTTTGTTGTGAATAAATTTTGGATTGATTATAAAAGAAATAGGATAAATGGATTTTCAAGTGAAACAAACTATAAACGTTGTTTCTTAACATAAATATTTCTGCAACACATTTGAGTTTAACTCCCTTATATACATTTTCTGTTTCTTATTATTTTCTACAGAACCATTTAATTAAAAAATACTTATTTTTAAGTTTTTAATTTTGTAACATCATTCTTATTTTTTTTAATTTCTTCAGTGTCATGAGACACATCACACAGATCATTATTACTAATATTTTCTGAAACTCCAAAATAACTCCTAAAGTTACTTAGATATTAAATTTATCAAAGGAGGTTTAATTACACTATACTATTACTTCCATTTGATACCCATACCCAGAAAGAAAAAAAATTACCGGCTATTTTGTTGGTGGCCATATTGGATATTCATTTTATTTTCACAGATAACTCTATTTTGCTAATCAAGCTCTTTCATTTGAAACGTATATTATTATTATATTGAGGAAGTAGTGATATAATTCGCCATTTTGTTGCGGTGGCCACCTTGGATTTACAATTACACTGAATTTATTAAAATTCTTTGTCATCAGAACTAAAGGTGTGTACCAAATTTTAGATCTGTCAATATGGGGGTAAATTTTTTCACTCACACACACAGGTCGAATAAAACCATTTGGAAATATGTCTGACGCCTTTGCTTGTAGACTGTTTGAACCATTCTTAAAAGCATCATCATGCTATATATTTTAATCGACATGAAAAAAGAGTACGTTGTAATCAACTAAATCTTAGTTTTTTATAATTTCTCCCCGGTTTCTCGAAGACATTTGTGATACACAACAATAGAACCACATTTTTTTTTAAATTTAATTTTTATTTTAAATATAAAATTTAAATAAACACAAGTGTCATAAGTCGATTTGACTAAAGAATAAAGCAGTGATTGAAAAGATCAGCATTATTATTAATAAATATTCATTCAAAAGGCTGAAATTTTATATGGTATAATTTTCCAAGATCAGGAAAAATACACGGAATATATAAAAAAAACATATTATGTACAAAATGAAACATCAATAGATCCAATAATTTCGAGGGTCTATCAAATATTCAATGAAGCATGTGTTTATCTCGAGTTGATTGAAGTTAAAGGCGCCTTTGAAGTTGAATGGAGAGAAACTTATAAATATAAATGTAAGAATTTATTAGGTGTTCTCTCAATTCGTATTCGACTCGACAAATAATTTACCCGTGAATTTGTATAATCTTTTTTTGTACGAAAAATTCAGAAGTCAATCTAAATATTAATTTTAAAATAATGATAACTCACAGAAGTCTAACATCACTGATGGTCGCGATAGGCGGACAGAAGACCAAAAGAAGTATAACGTCAACAAAGTATAATATCTATACGTAGTCAATCAAAAATGTCAAAAGTCAAAAGGTTTCGAGTCCATTTTCATTGCTAGTGTTCATGAGTTAAAAGTTATGACGTTATGGGTTAACGTCAGGTGATTCTTCTGACTGTTTCACACAGCTTCTTTAAAATATTTACAGAAGTGGTTTACGTGGCGCAATACACATCGTTGGATATGACCTCATCGAACTTTAAAAAATAAATAAAACAATGTCGGTACAACATTATTTTTCTGGGCCCAGATTAATTTTTTAAACATTTGTCAATCTAACAGGCAAGTAGTTGATCAGCATCCTCACACACGACCCATTTTCTATATGAACCCAGGGGTGAGAGTTGAAGCCACTAGGCCAATAGATAGAATTTTACCTCATTATCGTATACGAACACCAAATTAGTTTTGTCAAAAGGCTTAAAGTCGAAGTGATACATGGTAAGGGTTGAGTCAGGGTTGTTATTGCAATATAAGGGTGGCGCAATAGAATGTACATTTATTAAGTATCGGCTATAAAAATTAATACAAAAGATATAGTTGAAATAAAATAAAGGATGATTTACCTAATCAATATAATGTAGTTTATTTTTATAAAATAACATCATGTAAATGACGGCCCTCTAAACGCGAACGCAGATTTGTGAAAACTCTTGTAAATATATCAATACCATATTTTAAGAGCTATAATTTGTCTCTTGTAAAGTTCAAATATTAATTCATTATACCTCAATTTCTTACTACAAAGTTGATTTCATGAAGTTATCGGATCAACAAGTTCAAAACCGAAAACTGTAACTGTTTTGTTTTTTGGCAACCCTAATCCCCGAACACCTCATCCGATTTTATAGGGCCGATAAACAAACTTCATATACCCTTCTAGATAAACAAACTGATTTCAGTGTTTGTTCATTGTATTCGTGAATTTTGTCCCATTTTTGGCCAATTTAATGATTATTTATTATCTCAACGGTAAACGCGTCCAATTCAGTAACGAAAAATACCGTGCATCAGATTCGAAAATGTATCTCAAAATCGTATTTAAAAAAATGACTAAATCATAAATAAATGATTGAAAATTGGGTCTGAAAAATCTAGTAAAACAAATGTCTAAACATAATAAAAGTCCAAAAACGTATTAAAAGAAATATCTAAATCCATAAGAAATGTAGGTTTTTGCGGAACCCCTGAACTTAAAGTACAACATGGGGCTGGTACTGGGGAGCTCCCGCTCATAGGTGAGAACAGTACTCCATGTGGGGCCGAATTTGTACGTGAACTTACCCTTTACTTACGATTTTGTTTTGTTTACCCAAAATCCGATCTCAGAAGGGGCACAGGGGGAAGGGAGGGGTTGTTCATGACCCTGAAGTCGGGTATCACTGTATAACAAATTTTTACCTACTCGTGTAATAAGTATGAAAAGGTAAATATAATATAATTTGAATGCAGAAAGTAGTATGGGTACAATAGTTGCCTTAGGGTTTATGGCTACAATAAACAACCCTCATAGACTCATGCGGAAGATAAATGTAGTGCTCCACCTGTTTCACGTATACTAAAGGTATTATTACCCTGGTATCCTATTCCAGCTACTTAGTTCAAAAGTTTTCTAAATCAAACAACACAACAATTTAGAATGCAATCCTCAATATCAAGCTTCTGTTTATGGCTTAAAAAACTCTGTAAAAAAAGCTCTTTAAAGTGACCCAGTATTACAAGTTTTGTAGCACTTAATAGGGATTCTGAAAAGGAATTACACATGGCCATAAATGGCTCTAATATCTTTCTAGGACGAAAAAACGCTTTTTTTCAAGCTGACCGCATCATAGTTGCGTTTGAACCACGACTTTTTACAACCCTGTATGTATATATATGTAATTCTATAAGTTTAAGGGAAACGAACCAAAGTGATTCTACTCTTATTTAATCACTGGGGTCTGGTACATTCATCGCAATAAATTACGCAAATAGAAAAAAGATATGATGGAATGCACGACCTCAATGTTGAGAACCAACGGCTAACATTGCTTTTAGGGGTCTGGCGACACCTATTATTTTTTATACTCAAGATTATATCAGTTAAAACAATTGAATGGATTTATAGCACTTATAAAAATCTCTAAAAAAACGACCGATAAGCATATTGTACCACTGACGTAATTTGGCAGTGTTCTTGGCACGGCTGCCAACTGGTGTAGATTCGATTCCGTTCGAGTGTAATTTATTGAATCAATGCTGTAGCCTATTTATTGCTTGTTACGTTGCCTGCGGAAAATCGGCCAAATATGGCGATTTTCTGGCGAACAGTTCACCTAATGTTTACGAGTATAGCTAACCGCAGTTTTAGCTTTACGGATCATAAAACTATAAACTAGCAGAAAAATCTACAACAATTATTTAAACAATGTTAGCAAAAACAAAGGACAATAGGGAATAGGTAGTACAGTTTTACTAAATTAGATCGTGTTTATAATACCTAATGATAACAATGGCAATCATGGATTAGATTTTCAGAAATAAACTTGCCCATAAAGAATAATGGTTCGTGAAACATCTGCTGTTGTATGGGTTACACAACGAAACCTAGTCCTCATTCTCCACAATAAGGAAGAACTCCAACACAATATTGCATAGTACAATTTTATTAAGTTAGATCGTGTATACTAATACCAAATTATCTCTTAGAAGAGTAGTGGTTCGTGTATTATATCTGCTATTATATGGGTCACAAGGAAACCTTTCCTACAAAATAACTCATTACTATTTTCGTCAATATCTTGTCACCGCGTCTTTATATTGCTATAAAGTAAGCAAAACTTTACGCCTAAGTTGGCGAAAGTAAACAAAGAACTTCACTACAAACTTAGATACATTTTACTCACTTGAATGAACGTTTGCGTAGGATGTTAATTATGCTGTTTCTCTCGAGAGTTAGTCAAAGTTTTCTAATTAAATAATGAAGAGTAATAATTTATTTTTAACCTTCAAAATTGCTTGTAAAATATTTTTTTCTGTCTGTGAACTGATCAAGATGGTTGCTGTCTAACTATAAGTTGTCATTGAGTAAAATTGTATTTGTTACCATGTAAATCACATTTAATAACAGCTCATGACCAAATTCAATATTTTAACTACCTTAAGTTAATGTTAAAAATATAACCACCTTAAAGACTTCACTCTGTCTGACCAAGCGTAACGATAACGTCATTGTGTGGTGGGTTATAGAGGATTTTTTTTAAGTGTAAGTATTCACGTGTTCCTCTTCTTAACTGAGTTTGCAAGCTCCACTTAGATGATATAGAGTGCTTCCATAAGCTGTACCTGACCAGAGCATACAATTTGGAGTAGTATAATAGGCTATCTTATATCAGAATAACTCACTGTACATCACACACAAAAAGACTAATGTTTTACAAACAGAATTTAAAGAATAATATGAAATAATTAATGAACGCCATTAATGCGAGCTGCTGCGACTCCTTCACCCAGGAGATAATCTTTTTAACATCACTGCTTTGGGGCCGTTCAAGTATTACGTAAGCAGATTTACTGCAATTTATCCTCCCCTCCTCTTGTCAGCAATAGTAAGCAAAGCTCTCAAAATAGTACATAAACGTATTAATTTTTTGTAGGAATGCATTTCGTTTGCAAGCGTAGATAATGTGTGGGTAATATGTGTAAAAAAGTAAATAATTACTGGTACGTAATTACCAAATAAAAAAATCAGAAACCCCTCCCCCTTATAGTGCTCACGTAATACTTAAACGACCGCTTTTATATAATATCGATTCTTTACATTTAAAATTTTACTGATAAGTTTAAAGTATGTTCATAAGTAAACAGCTTTAATTTGTTAGATTTTGAAAAGGTTCCTAATCTACATTGGATTCAACAAGATACAAGAGAACTGCTTTATTACCTTTCCCTCGTTATAATTATTTAAGCTTAATTACATGAGGTTAACCTTTTGGGTGCTTAATTTATTTCACGAAATTGTAGGCGTTATTTTATTACTTAATGCGATTAACGAACGTTTTACATCCATTTGAATACCGCTGTTATGAAATGTTATGGATTTATTTATAAGTAATCTTACAGCTATCCATAGTATAAACGAAAACACTAAGATAAACAAAGCCAAAACAGATTACATTATTGAACAAAATATAGAAAAAGAAGAAAACATAAGTAAATTAATAGATAAAAAACCTGAAATAAAACATTAATCTAACTACAACTTAATATTTAAAAAAGACGATCATTTTTTAATATAAACAGTTTTATTATGGTATTTTTTTTAATACAGTTCACAATAGACAATACGCAATTAATAAAATACACTAATAAATCATACATCTATAACCTGCATTAATAATTATTTTATACGGAAAACTATAATAAATGTTTTTTTAACCTTCAAGTTTTACGAAACATTATTCGCCGCTTTTTAGGAACAAAAATTGCGACCTCATTGCTATTTATTAATGTTTTACAAGACATTATCAAATTCCTAAACTTCTTTCACTTAGTGACATAATTACAATCATGCCACTTGTTTAGTATTTGACACCGCTACTGTGGGTGATTTTGTTTTTGCGGACATTGATATAATTATATTAAAATAATGTTAAAGTTTTATGAAAAATACAACTATTTGTTGCTATTTTAAATTAATACGTTTTAAGGTCAAGCGATATAAGCTTTGATTAATCGTAAATTTAACCTTTGCAGAACCTATACAACTTGTTTTTTAAACTAAGATGTTTTTTTAGTTAGTTAGGTAAGTTATAAATTACTTAGTAAACTTCAGTTAGGCTGGAACGTGATGTTAAATTGTGTGTTTGTATATAGAGTCAATTTTAAAAATAAAATGTTTTTAAAAGCCGATTGCGAAACCATGTGATTACCAAAATGACCTGGCCTTGACTATAGACCATTCTGGAGTGGTCTCAGAATACAAAAATAACATACATATACAACTAATTATGACAATGTAGTAACATATGTATATCCATGATTTAATTATTACGAATATAAAAAGGGTTTTGCTTTTTACTCATTAACTTTTAGCAGCATTTAACCTAGTTTTTGCTCTTCCATAACTTTAGTAATAGTTTTTTTTAACCTTTTATAATATCAAGTTATTTTATACTTCCTTGAGTTTTCTATTTTACTTTTGAACTAAAAAACAAGTTTGGAACTTTAAGAGTAACCGTGTAATTAATATCCCGATAAACGTCAGACATATTTCTAAGACATAATGTTGGTACACACAGAGTACTAATATTTTTAATGGCCTCACTGTCTAGCATCTCACCCTCTGGGACCGAGTCACTCCTCTTCGATACAGGAGAAGTCTATTTATCTAGATTCCATTCCACTTAATATTTTTGCAGTACTATGAAGTTAATGTTAATATGAATCTGGTTATGACTTATAAGAAATAAACGCGTTAATTAAATAAAATGTTTTATTAAATTAAAAATAATTAAATTTGGTAGAAAATATTCTTACCTCACAGAGACCGGATTCATCACTTCATCGTACCTATTGTGTGATGTTATACCTGAAACAAATATTATTTATTAAAATCAGCCGCTTCATCATTCCCAAATTTATTTTGCAACTGTTATAAAGTTACTATCTTCCACATAAGTCGCAAAAAATAAAAATAAAAACTGTACAAGATTCAGCTGGACCCGATGGACACATAGATTGCCCAAAACTACGTTATCACATTTTGCTTTCTGTGATTATTTATTTCATTAGTTTTGTTGCTTAGTTTTACAATACTGTAGCCGACATTACAAGATGACGACGGTCCTCCGGTGATGATTTAAAAACTGTGTGACGGCAGGAAGGTACTGCTGCGGCTGTACCCAACAAAAATCAAGACAAAGAAGATTCTATACTTAGACGAAGATCAAGACATAGTTCCCATTATTTGGTTATCGTCAAGATTTTTTTAAATCAATACAAATAATAATGATTACATTTTAATAAAGGCCGGCCATCTTATAAAAATTATAGAAATAATAAATGTATAGTCACAGACACTCACACTTACGCATACACAGGCACATGTACATTTACTTACCACTTACTTTAAATTTTACTTGGATAGGTCGTAAATTGCATTTGATTCTTTGTATTATATTTCAAATTAAATTAAGCTTTAAGAAAAAAAATGTCTTATAACAAAATAGTTACTTAACAAATTATAAAGATATTCTACGTAGTCGAATATAATACGAATGGTCGCCTCTCTTAAAATGCCCTAACCGATACGTCGACTTCCTCCTCTATCCTATTCTAGCAGGGATTAAGGATTTTGAGACCCATAATTGTCTTAATTTTGTCAGGCCAACGTGTAGGCGATCAACCCCAACTTCTGTCATCACTTAGACCATTCGATTATCTTTATTAAGATCCAATATACGGCAATATGACCAAAGTATCTAAGTAAACGATAGTTGACTGTTTTGTGATGATCTTAAGGTAGTTGGAGAATGGATTAGTTGAACCTAAAAACATACTTATTACTTTAAAATCCATTTGTTATAATATGAACAATATACTGTTGTTGTGTGCATCTAGACTATAATGCAATATATATATATGCATCTAGAATATATGCAATTCAATTCACCGAAGAACCTCGACAAAAGTCGCACAAAGTGTACAGGTCGTTAAAACTTTGACAATTACGCAAAGTTACACCTAGCGCCCTCCTAGAGTTATATTGTCGTCTGTTTTGCACAACTCTAGTGCTCTTTGTAACACTTGTGCGTACAGTCAAGATGGATTACGACATGTTTTGGTTGCGACTTTGGTAATTTATATTTTACAACTATATGTATATTTAAACCCTTAAATAAACTGAAGAAACAAAAACTTAATTATACATAGAAAAAGAAAGTATACAAGCCCTTACACTAGGATAACCTGTGTCATGGCAGTTAGTCTCTTCAATTTGAAATGTTACCGGTACTTGTCATAAAAATTTCTACATTACAGTTACATTTTATAACTAAACTATTGCACGGTAAAAATATTTTCCGTTTTAGCATAGAGAGGTTTAGGTGATGTTGTTTAAGAATGTATACAATTTTGAATTCTTAGTGAAAATTTTGTTTTTAAGAGTGTAGTTAAAAATAAAAGGGCCGCTGAAGAAGAAAATGCGTTTTGGGTTTGTATTGTGTGGTGTGGTCGGTATTTGTGCCCAAAAAGTCTGCACATTTCTATTACGTATAGTTGTCTAACTGTTAAAAGTTTTCGCTTTTGTGTGTGTCAAAATATATCAATAAATATATTCTGTTTTTAGTTGTTTCCCATAAATTAACATAACTTTTCAACGCTATTAAAACATAAAAAGATCTGGAATAAATAAGACTTAATTAACACCACATAAAATATAAACATTTGTTTTCGAAGAAATATTCTTAGATACTAATAACAAAGCAGTTTTATTTAACTTATTTAGTTTTTATATAGAAACCTGAAAACATGATATTCAACGTGGATAATACAAATTCATTACGTTAACAAAGACATAATAATACATTTAAGCCTTTGAAGACAGTTTTCTTAACAAACCTTTTCATCTTAAGTTTTCGGTTAAAAATCTTCAATAGGTAAGATGCAACCCAGATAGCTGGGCTCTTGAGAAATGAGCTACCGTACTCACGGGATTAACATACTATTGTGGATTTTTGTATATCGCTTTTTTATCATGCAAAAACCAATTTTCATAATTTGTTTAGCTGGCAGCATTAGAGGTCCCAAATACAGTTTATTTTTAAATGTATTTATTTATTCATTACCACTTCGTTTCATTATAATATAAAATTGAACATAGTTAAATGAAAGAAGGGGAAACTGGCGGCCTTATCGCTTTGGAGCGATCTCTTCCAGGCAACCACTGTTAGAAAAAAAGAAAATGCATTAAATTATATAAGGTTGGCAAGGAGTGCAAAAAAATAGTAATTTTAGCGTCTAGCCATACTTTTATTGTGATGTACAGGTTAGATTAAGATTATCAAGAATAAAACTGATACTTTTAAAAGATCAATTGATCAATTAATTAACCGCCCTCCGGTTCTATTTTGGTAGTAATATAGAATAGGCACCTGCTAAGATATTCGCTAAAGACATTTCTCATTTTCATAAATTATGAAAAATTTAAATTTTCCCTCATGAAAATGTAATTTACTTAAGGTCTGTTAGAAAATGTATGAAAAAGACGATGTTATTTTAAGCATAGGTTGGTTTATTCATTCAGTTTTCATTAAAATATCTTGGAAACCTTCCTCTAATACCATTATTTTTCAAAAATATGTTTTTATATATCTGTATATATATTGTGACTGACGTCTACAGTTTAAGTTACTGCTTCAGAGGTTAGTATACTTGGTGACTTAAACAATTTGTTTATCGCACTACCTGATGTGACATGTAAATTTATTTATTTAATTTAATAAAAGACAAAACATTATTTATTAATAGTAGTACTAATTAATATTCATAGTAATAGAACATAGGAAAGATGTGTATATTAAAATTTATTTAAATAAACACTTACCGCTTATTTTCACTAATAATAACAATAACGTCCATATAGTTCCATCCATTTTGAAACTATACATCGAACCGCACACCAAAAACAAAACACAAATTACAATTTCGAAAAAGGAATTAAAATTTCCAAGGTTCCATTTTCAAATTCGAAAGTTGCGTAAAATTTATCGCGACTTCCCGCTCTTTAAGGTGCACATCGCGTGCGGGCCCTATGACGTCGCGGTTCATACTGAGAAAGGGGATGTTTTAAATCCCCTACTACCAACATAGATAGATTATCTCGGACCTCGTCGAGATACTGCTAAATTCTAAATACTGATATAACACTGAGTAGGTTTTAACGCCATAGAATTTTAATCAACATGTGAAATTTTATTAACATATACTAAGCCTTAGAAAAGTATTATCATTTTACTGCACGACCACATTTCTTAGTTATTTTTAATCGCATCGCTACACAAGTGCTACGAGCGCTACGGAATTATGTGCCAAGACGTGCGCTGTTATAATAAAAAAAGAATGATTCAATCTGTGTTTGTAACTTACATATTAGATTTATAACGTAAATAAATATGAGTTTCTTTTATTTACAATAAATTTAATAAATACTTTTAGAAGTTAGTTCAAATAATGTTTCAACCTTCGAATTAAAAAATCAGGTTTTGGCATATTTCTGTATCTGTTTCGTCATCATATGTTTTCTAATGGGCAAGTAGATTATCAGTCTCTTTATCGTCTATTAGAGGACAGCCGGAGCTCAAGCCTACGACCTCAGACGAGTGATTCGCAATCTAAATCTGTAGGCCAACACTTATGAAAATACACATCTACGGTAATCATATAAGCAAAAAAGTGAGTTTGTATCGAGTTTCAACAGTAATATATTCGTACAGATTTCACTCGCCCCTTAATACGCGAGAGCTTCAAGCATTTGAGAAGATCATCTTTATAGCCCCCGCTCGAAATATTTCAGAGTTCCCGTTTTAGACATCTTGTCTAAATATTTAGAGTAACGACGCTTCCTTTATGCTACAATTTACTTGTTTAGGAAAATTTATGCAAATCTCTGAGAGGCAGACGTTTCGAGTTTTTATAATTTTGTTAAGCGTACCTTGGTTTAAGTGTGTTGAGGATTTTTGTAACGTTTGAATAAGAAAATTCTCTTGTTACTGGATTCATAATAAAATTTTCTTTGAGACGTTATGATTATAGAAATTGCTTGCTTAGGACGGTTGAAGTTCTTTTACCTTCTAATGAATAAAGAAAAATATTGGCCTACAGAGAAGATCTTTTTTAATGAGATTAAATGTGTTGATGTGTTTTACCTTTGAATAATATAAGGCTTACTGTATTTTCAATAGATTTGTTTTTGAGACTTATTTAGTAATTGACTAGTCGTATTTTTGTCGGATATTTAAGGTTCTGAAACTTTAATAAAAGGAGATGGAAGAACTTAAAAAAAGAACCTAATAACGATTAAAAAAATCACAGTAATCATGGCTGTAGCACCTACATACTCTAAATTCCGGCAGCATTTCTTCACAGTACTAACATGCTGATAAGCTGTGCAAAAGCGAAAATAATATTGTGGTATAAACTTAATTGAACACATTTCAAGCTATTAAAATGTATGTTAGTATGAAGCAAGGTTTAATGTGAACAAGTTCATTAAGGTAAAAACATTAGACATAAAATTTTAAGCGATAAATACATCAATTATCAAATCTGTTCCCAGTTAAAATGCCGTGTAATTAAGCTGAGTACTGCAATATGTCGGGACAGTGTGTTCTAGACCGCAGTGGCTAATTTTGTGTACCAGATGGCGCACCAAGTCGCCCATTACTGTATGTCATCTCCGAACGGCTAGGGATGGGATTTTATCGATGTTTATAAAATAATTATAAGGATAGAATAATTTAATATGGACAGACAACCTGCTGGTGCATTTCTGTGTAGTGGCACGGGTAATTTCACTTCCGTACCTCTAAAGGCCGCATCTGCAAGCCTCCGTTTCTCAATATCTCTTTTCTCCATTTGTCAATAGATAACATTTTTAATTTTTTTTCTTCGACCTCTATACCATGATAAATGATATTAAACCTTTTATTGAAAAAAATCATACAAAACCTTTTCTTTAACACAAACACATATCATTTTGATTATTTAATTCATAGAAATGCATAATCTAAAATAAATTAAAATAAAAACATTACAATGTCATTCCTCGAAGAATATAATATTCATTGTACGATCAATTCTACGGAGAAGTTTCCATCTTTAGTTTTTGCTCGAAATCAATTATATTTTCTTTTATATTTGAAATAGATTTTTACACTCGATGGCATTTACAAATTCAATTGTAAAATTAAATATATTAGTGTATGAAACTGTATATGTACTGGCCCACAATCCTCGCATACACGAGGGTTAAATCTGTTTCCATCTCCTACTGTGTCCCGGAATACAAACAGATAGTCCAAACCTATGCACCCTAGTACGCCTAATAATTTAAAATAAACCTATAATATTTATACGAATATTAAATTAATTTCCTTGAATAAACAAATCTGATAGTAATTGAAGCTTTGATGCATAATTAAAACAGGCTCGCAGCACGTACGTTTCATTTTAATAAATTATTGAATTAACCTTTGATGTGACTTTAATTCATCCATGAGTGTTTATTTAAAGTTACATTAAATATTAATTAGGCTAATGCAAAATTGTGACAATATAATGTATATTTGTGTGTAATGTGTACATAATAATGTGTCAAATGGCATTAATATACGTGGGTAACACTGAAAATGTTTAGAACGGGCCAGTTAGAAACATTGCTAATGAAAACTTTTTTCGAATTTCAATTTTAGAACTTTATGGTAACATAATGTAGTATATTGCTTTCATTTGTCATTTGTTTTTGTGAATTGGCGGCAAATCTAAAACTATTGTCACACGTGAAAATGAATCTAACGGGAGAAAATTTTTGTTCAATGATTTATTATGACCTTCGTTGTGGGCTTACTCAAAAGCAAAGCTATGATAGGCTGCGATTAGCATTTCTTAATGAAGCCCCATCTTGTGTCACTATTTACAATTGGTTTAACGAGTTTAACATACGACGACGTAGCAATCTCAATGATGATCCGCGTGAGGGACGTCCTTTTACAGCGACTACTGAAGATAACATCAGTACTGTGCGACGCATGGTAGAGGTAGATAAGATAGTGACCTATCAGCAGATACCGTCAAGCCTAGTCAAGTTCAAAAAATATTACACGAACATTCAGGCTTCAGGAAGCTTTGTACCAGATGGATTCCCCATACTTTAACCGACGACCAGAAACAACTGCGTATGGACTGGTTAATATTTGACTATGGCAGGTGTCGAGATAACGGGTGATCCGCCATACAGTCCTACCCTGGAGCCCTATAGCTGGCTTCGAGGTATTCACTTTACTAGCCCTGAAGATGCCCCATAGAAGAGACCCTTAAGGAAGAATGGGCCCTACGCTTTTCTCAGTGGTTTCATTTCATTTCATTCAATGCGACGATGTGTAGAGAAAAGATTACTTCGAAAAACAATAAAAGTATTGGCAACTTTCTACATTAAGCCGTTTTTCATTTTCTAAACATTTTCAATGTTACCTAGGTAGTAAATCATCCACATTTGTAATTTTTCTGACTTTGTTTGCTCTTACGGTATCTTTTGGAGTGACACCCGACAAGCTCCTTTCTATTCCTCAATAGTATGTACGTATATTTACCATACAATTAATATGAATGTATGGTCACAAAATATACTTTGATAATAATAATCATATTAGTACTGATTGCATTCTTAATTAAATAAAAAAGAATATCCAATTGGTAGGTCTATCTATCTATACATATAAGGCATATATATATATATATTATATAATTAGTAGAACAAGAATCCTCCTCCAACAAGATCCTTAAAGAAAAGATCCTTTAAAAATGGTTTTGTTTAATTTATGAAATTACCAACTAATATTTTAATGGTATTAACGTTAAGTCTTAGTTAAGAAGACTATCAACGTTCGTTACAAAAGCTTATACGTAAACATTTTCATCGATAGAAGAGGACTTCACTTAGCCGCTGTCTAAAAGCTATTAGCAGTTGCCAACGGAGCACACCTGCTACTGTCATTTCCTAGAGAGATTACTTACCTTTAGCATTAGTGTTGTGTAGCGTATGTCGATCGCTAAGTGATCTTTGATAACGTCAGATAATAATTATTATGAAAGCTTCAATTCTTTTTGAGGGATTCATACTTTAAAATGTTGACTGATGTATTGATTTGTACTAAGATATTTATTGACAAGTATTTCTTTCTGAAACGTCTTTTACGTTTACTATAAGAATGATATAATACCGCATCTAACATGAGAGTGTTCAGAGGAGTTCGGATTAATACCTGAGCTGAGTTTCTTCAATGATTACTGCACAGCACAACGCTTCACAAAAGTGACGGCAAACCTCCAGCAATGGCCTCCCCATCACCTCCTCCCCAAAAGAAGAAAAAGATCATCGGACGTTGAGAAACAGTTTGAAATTCCACCCATATCACTTTAACGTCTATCATTCCACAACTTATAATTTTTATAAAAACCACTGCCACGTTGAATCAACCAACACAACATAGGGTCCTTTAAGAAAAGCCGTGCCAATTCTTAAAAGGCCAGCAACGGATGTGCGACCGCTCCGGCACGAGAGTGTCCATGGACGGCGGTATTCTTTATGACACACGCCGCCGCCGTTAGGGTTTGAGACGAGCGTTTCGTTATCTGACATAGAAAAGCCAATTATTCCACATTTGGAATTCAAACGCACGACCTTAATGTTTAGAGTATCGAACCTATCCACTGGCTCTCATAACTATAACACAAAATTTTATAAAGTAAGTCTTTAAATTTTTTTTAGCGATTTATGAAAAATATAAATTATGTTTATTTTATTTACACAAAACCTACACAAGATCTATCCAAGACCCAGACATCAGTATGTTAACACAAAAGATAACTTTATACTACACTTAAAAGTCGCTTTGATATGTTCAATTTAAAAAAGGCCATACACAGAACTTTCTATAGTATGAAAACAGTTTTTGAATTAAAGTCTGTCCATACTTGAATGTCCAAAACGCCTTTTGAAGCATGTATTACACAAAAACATATCTTTCTAATGAAATAAAAGTTTCCTCTTAACATAATTAACCCATTAAACTGATCTTTAGAGATTTTCACAGAGTTAATTCAAAGTAAAATCTCTTAATGGTTTCAAAAATAAAAAACGAACTTTCGGCCAGGAAGTCTGAAAGCTGCATAAATCTGAGTCAAAGTAGCAGATTGTTTTCAATGGTTTTACGTTTAGTACAAGTAATAAGAGCTTTTTTTTATACATACATATAAAATTGGCGTTTTGTATGGGAGGAACAAAAATTATATTTTTTTTAAATATAATATGTTCAATTAATTAAAATAGCATTGATATGTATACGCTTTTGCCATCTTAAAGGTAGTTTATTGATCCCTTGACTAAAAAAACCATTCGGACAAGAATCAATAAAATCTTTGAAGCGGTTTCAACTATGTTCCTAATATATAAGGTCCTATAGTTTTTGATGTATTGATGATTTGATATATTAATGCACACAAAAATTTAATTGCTATCGTGTTTAGGAAATAACAAAATTTAGTATAACATTTTTAAATTTACAAAACAATATCATATTAATGGTTGACTTTCAGGTATGATTATTACGTAGAATTTTTCTCATCGTATTTTAATAATGAGCAGAATTGCCGAATTAATAATTAGTATGACGTTAATCTAAAGCCTTATAGATCATGGCATGGTTGCTGCCGACGAACTTGCGAGGAGAGGTTCAGAAATGATCCCTGCTGCCCCGTATCCGCTCCTTCCCTTCCCCGCAGGTGCGAACCTGGGTTCGCCAAAGATCTGCGGAACTCCAACATCAACGATGGTCGCGAAGTGCGGACTACAGACAGCCCAAACTGGGTCTGACCCGCCACTGACAAAGCAACTTCTGAACTCTAACAGAACCAATCTTAAAACAATGATAGGGACAATTACGGACCATTGTGTCCTTAACAACCATCTTTTTGTTTTAGGCGCGATAGTCACCCACGTAGTCCTGGAATGCGAGGCTATGGATAAACAACGTGCAGAAATCCTCGGAACAGTGAGGTCGCTTCGTAACCATAGCCTTAGATCAGTGCATCCCGCAAATGTGTATAATTGACGTTGTTCCTGTTCCTGCGTTTAAGTTATAATAATTAATATGGTTTGCTTAATTCTTCGCCATAAAATGATTAATTAAACAGAAATATATTTTTGCTGATTTTAAGTCTTTAACCTACTAAACAAAGACAAAGCTTCCTTAACAAAATAACGGAATATAGATATCGCTCCTAACTTAAACTGAATTTCAAGACATTGCAGCAAGCGGCAAACTTGCTCCCGAGATTATTCAATTATTGCTGCAGTTAGAATTTCCACTGCTATTTAGTTTAAGTGTTTCATCATTGGGGATGCTTTTAAACGACATCATAACTTTTTTAGAAATACATATTTTTTGTGTTAAAAAAAATTATTTTCCCACAAATCGAGTCTTGAATCCCTGTGTATATGAAATGTGCTACATTACGAAACAATAACAGATAAATTCTAACTACACTGTGTACCATAAATTATGTTTATCCAATACTCGGTCGGCCAGAAAAATAAATATTTCTAACACTAATGTAACAAAAATTAAAAAGAAATCTTTTATTAATTTTTTTTTTATGTATTACGCATATTTTAATTACAATGATTGTTTGCTTTGCCATAGCTATTACGGGGTATAAAATGTAACTTACGCCGTAGCGTCTATATATGCGTAGCACTGTAGCTGGCGTAGCACGATTGCACATAAAAGCGTCGTAGCTTGAACCAATAAAAAATATTATGATGAGTCAGCTCTATTTTTATAGCATCACCACACCACGACTCTTATGTTTAACACCTTTTATATAATTATACTCTTTATACCTTACAAAAGCTTATGTTATGTGCACTATTGACAATATTTAAACAAACTTCATCAAGGGAAATTGTGAAATTTTGCAAGCTTAGTATTGAACGAGCGATGTTTATTGTGTATATTGTGTGTTAATTTAATAACGTCCAATACATTTACTGAGAATTAATTATATATTATATAATTATTATACTCTGCTTTCAATAACGTATATTTAACAATGAAGTTGTTTGAAAAATTAAAAGCTAGTAACCTATTTATTTTTATGTAAATGAATCAAATTAGGGACTTCTCAAATAAACCTGTGGCGCTCTTGGCCAAGTAAGTAACCTGTAAGTTTGTTTCTTCATGTTTCGTTATAGGTAGTAATCCTGATGTTTCACTCAGATGTTTAGGGTTGAGACTTTACCCACAATTTTACACCTTCAGCGTTCAAGCATGTTATAGCGCACATAGAATATTAGTTTAAATGTCGTGATTCCATCGAACGAACTCTGTGATTTAATTTTATTTATTGTATAAATGATCTTAATATAATGGAAGTTAGTGTGGTGGGAACACAAACTGTACACAGTTTTCTGTCCACCTCCTGGTTGACAGAAAACATATTTAAATTCCATAACATAAATAAATCATTAACATATATACTAAGGCCAGTGACATATAAACTATAACATATAACTTATAACAAGCAAACCATTGAAATTGCACGTAAAACATCATAAACCAATTGAAACATTGACGTGCTATAGATAGCCGTTGCAAGAAACCTGTTCTTGTCGAGATTACTCAATCGAATACAGGACGAGTTCTTATATTCGAATATGTATTAAATTACGATAATGTCTGATTAGCATAATTTTTGTTATGCATAATTTATAATTGTTTGATTTATGTAATATTTTTTATTGAAATTTATTATTGTTTCTTGTTATATTAGTAAGAAGTTGCACGCTTAATTACAACGCCAACACTGTTTTGTCCGTACCGAGATAGATAATTGTGTACATAGAGTATTAATATATCTGTATTCTTATAAAATCCTTACCTGCCCGCCATAGACATCCATTCTTCAAATAACAAAGCCATAGAGTATTATTATTTATCTACAGATGCTTTTACTCGATTGAAATCGAACCCCCTATCCATTGTCTTACGCTGACGTTAGGGTCGATAAACTTTTCACAAGTGTTTTCAACACCTGTACAGGCCTTAGTTATTGAAGCAGAACCCCCCTTTTTAATCTAAGATAAAGGGTACATTGAGTGCTTAACCATCCCATCTGAGGAGAACAATTTAGTTACGTACAACGGAATGAACTTTATTACAATGCATTAAAGTTCATTCAAGAAGAACCGCCGTAAATTTAAAGTTGCCTGTCATATCAATAACCATCTTATCTTTTGCAATGATTTTCGCCCTTATCTCCTGCTAGTAAGGTTGGTTTTCCTAAGTGTACATTTAGGTTATCTTTGTATAATTGTGTCACTAGATACGGAACATGACAATAGCACCTTTTGTTTTACCGACCGTTGAGCAGAAGAGGCGGTTATGCGGTAATTAAGATAGCGGAAAGCGATTTTATTTAAACGTTATAATGTTTGCCGGAAATTGTAGTGATATCTTGGAATTAAATATTTTTCCACGAAAAATTAAATATAAAAGTTGGTCAGGTTGGAAAAGGGAATATTTACAGGCATTCAGAATTTTCAAGGAGGAACGGCTGTCCAGAAGATGCTTACTGAGCTGTCACTTAAAGACACGGGCTAGTCTTTAAAACATGGAAGTGGCAAGAAGTTGTTAATTCCTCCTGTTGTCATCTAATTTATAACAATAGTTTCGCATAGTCTCCATTTCCTACAAAACCCCCGGTGGTGGTTGTATTGGTGTTCACAGATAGGTTAATTACTTACTTGCAGGAATGAATGATGAATGTACTACCTTCAACCTAGTCAAATTTTTGTACTCGTTATTTGCTAACGTGCCCTCCGCCTTATCTACCCCATCTTAACAGATTATCTTTAGATCGACCACTCCACTCCAATTTTAATTTTATCCTTAAATATAACCTTTTTATCGAGTCAGCGCCTTGGATACTTTATATAATGGCTCTTTAATATTGGTTTACTTGTCACTTAAACTTTCTAAAGAGGTTAATAAATTTTAGAGTTTAAATCATACTATTTAAAACCCAAGTTACTATCGTAAAAAAAGATTTAGACAAAGAGAGATAGAGGTGCTAAATCTTCTCTTTAGTTAGTACATGACCACTTATCCCTACAAAATTTAGTCGAATTAATGTAAAAAAAAATTAAATTATAAATAATTTAGTCTATAGTACCCTGACTATAATAAACTAACTATGAACTGTGTTTATTTTTTTTTTTTTATTATTTGAACAACAAACGTAGGTCATACATATGTTATATCAACAAATAACATTCCTATAAAATATAGACACGACCAGGTAAATGTAATAATAGTACAAAAAAAGGGTTTATTTATTTTCGTTCTAAAACAATGTGTATGCCTGAAAAAAATAAAAAAAAATATGACATCACAAATTGAGAAAATAAAACAAACAAACACAATAAACAATAATAAATAAAACACAAAGATAAAAAACAAAATAACAACTAATTAAGAGCATGAATGACAAGGTTACGGTAACTTGGCTGACTGTTGTAAAACACATCAATATTTTCATCGATGTTAGTATTAAAGTTGTAGGAGCGAGATAGCCCCTGGACCATTCAAAGTAGCAGATTAAAAAAGAAAAACACAAATCATAAAAATAAATAAATTAATTGAGATTATTTGAATTAAGAATTACATTGCCACTGTCCGTAGCTTATTTTTACGTTTATATCTGTTATACGTATACAAAAAAAACTAACTCCGTTGCCGCAAAGCCCCAAACCGAGTCCTCTCCTTTGAGCTCAAAGAACACCACCTACGTTGTGACGCTGCTTCTTATCCAACGATCAGTCATTCCTCGCGGAAATCCTCTCCACGGCGATTTTCCAGTCGAAGACACTAAAAAATAATATATTTTTATTCAAGAAAAAGATGCATGTTGATAACGTTCTAAGCATTTAAAGTCACGAGATACGATTGTTGGCTTTTAGGCCCTACAATTGTCACAGACTGCTGTCTGAATTCCACCTTTGTGAGGAAAGCATACGTTAGAATACTACTAAACAATGTAGTCTGTTGTCTTTGTCCCGTCTTCGCCTCGGGCTGATAGCTAATGATTTATCAAACAAGCAATTTAAAACTCCCTCTTGTCTATTGCTCGTTAAGGATACGTTTACGTATTGTATGTAGTATTATTTGCAACAAGCAATGTTTGACCAATAATGTAAAAAAAATAATCTCATGTAAAAAATGTTATTTTGTAGTAAGAAATTAAGTTCTTTAAACGTTTTTTTGTTGTCACTTGAAGCCCTACAGGGTCATAGACTATTGTCTAGTAATTATTTTAAGTAAGGCATAACCTCAACAAGCCGTATAGTTGCCACTTCCATATTTGTTACATCTATTTCTGAGTGACTTACTGACTAAGATGACTTACTCTTAACTTTCAAAATCGACAGCGATACTGATTCCGACGATTTTGTATCTAAGTTCGATGTAGTTTCTACTACCCGTAATCTATTCAAGTGGCAAACGCCCCATATCTATTCTAATTAATTAATAGTTAAACGCTGCATTGTTATCGATATCAAATTGGTAGCCAAACGTGGTAGTTATCGAACGCTCGGTAGCTTCAATTATTTGATAGTAGACAAATTTCATCTCTGGTTTTGTTAGTAAACGTTAGACAAAAATTCTAAACATTTTGTCAAGAGGAACCGCGGTAAATTTGAATGTAATTTCAATTTTTTTAAATTCTATTAATTAAACCATTAATATCTCAAAAATATCTTAAGTAATATTCAGGACAAAAATAAAATCATTCCTTTCTTTCAACCGCTAAAACTTCAAGACGTTGAAATCACTAACAAAAAATGGGAGAAATATCTTGGTCTTAGAATAGATACTATTTAAAGTGGAACTTTCATATATCACACATAGTTACCAAACTAAAATCATTCATAGGCAGATTTTGGTCAATATCAAATATATTCCGCAATCCGTACGTCATTTAATTTATAATTGTTTAGTCAAGCCAAATAGCAACCAAGCATGAAAAAAATAATATCAAACTTACAAGCACTACAAATAAATTAATAAAAGCACTATTTAGATACAATTTTTTAACACAAACTAATAAAATTTACCACTAAACCAAAGTTACGACGATTAAACAACTGTATCTTTATAGCACCTGTATCTTAATTTAAAAAAAATTAAATAGCTCTCTAAATAGTAGCTTATCATTTAAAAAAACCAAACACGCAACACTCGTCGAACGAGTAAGCTTATCTTGCCGAAGGCGCGCACAAATTATTTGAAGAGGTCAATTAGGTATGAGGTTGTGCAACTATTATATTAAAATCAATAACCATCTAAAATTCGAAATATTAGCGCGTTTAACAAATTCAAAAGAGCATTAGAAATACATGTCAGAGTGAATCTAGTGGACTGAAATTGGGACGTGTATCTCCCTCGTATATACATAATGTTTCTCATGTAAATAAAATATAATTTTGTAATGAGAGATAAAGTTCTTTAAACATTAATTAAAATAAACACTCAAACACACACACAAACTCAGCGAGAGTTTTTACTAGACTCACGTTTTTACCAACACTTCATTTGTACTATTATATATTACATATATAACTATCATTAGTTAGTAACGACTAAAATGAAAATATTATTAACTTTAATGACAATAATATAGTGAAGTATGATTTCATTTAAATCATACTAACAGCTAGAGAACTTTTAAATAAACAATAATATTACCAACTTAATAAGTACGTTCTTAATAGTATGGAAAACTTATTATAAACAAATGATAATTTTAGTTTATAAATAAGATTGAAAGGATGAAATGTAGAATAACATCTGAACAGCGGCATCAATTGAATTGTCAGTCAGTGTCTTAATTACTGTTTCGATTGTGAATACAATCTGTATGAAACCTAATCTTAAAGCAGTAAGTTTATTATTTTCTTAATTGTAAGTAATGTAATCATCTCGACGACTTGCGTTCGACTAAACAAACGATACGAGTTAAGGGCCTTAAAAAGAGCGTAACATTCTCTGAAAGGTCAGCAACGTGCGTAGCTCGTGGCGTTGCAGGTTTTCATAGGTAGCGGTTTTCACTTTATTGAAAGTGATACGTCTGTTCAAAGAAAACATTTTACTTAAACAATCCCACAATAACCAACTGCTGGTCGCTTTCTACAAGGTATTGGGTAGACGTTTCGAACGCTAGTAGTCGAAGTCGCTTGTCAAAAGTACTAGTAGTAAGTAATGCTTGGCTACTACTACTAGAAATGGTAGCCAAGCAATAGTATAGTGTTTATCGTATGAAGCTACCGATTCGTTTTAAAGTATAAACTTTATCAACAGTAGGCCACCAATTGTCTATATACGTTATAATTGATACGTTTGGTAATATTTTTGTCTATTCTATTATACTATACAATTCTAATGTCGTTTGTTTAGGACTCTAATGTGCTTTTAATGTGTAAATTAGTTTAAAATATTTGATAAGGGATGATAGAAAAACCAAAGAGTATTTTAATAGAAAATAATAGTATACACACGTAATAATTGAAAGTTTTTTATGACCTTTTGTTGTATATAGATATTTTTGGAAAAAATATCTACTATATGCAAGTTTACAGAAATTGGTTAAATAAAGTTAAATAAGATAAAGTTTATCAAATCGCTTTTATTATCATATCATAGAACTAATTATTTTTGTTATTAATGGCTTCGAATCTCTTCGAATCAACCGTGGTAGGGACAAGGAAAAGATGGCGGGTAACGGAATAATGTGACGCGAAACCGAAAAATGTGACGGAATTTTTTTTTATAACGCCGATAAAGAAGTTTCACTTCAAAAATTTCTTTTTTGTTTTATTCAAAATTATTTATTGTTTTATAAAAGTCAAATGTTGTGTTAACTATTTCCTGTAGAAAAATTTATAAACAGTATTATGTAAAGCAAAGCGAACACAAACGTTTCTCAATCCTTCACAGAATCACAAATAAAGATGTCCTGCTAAAATGTTTCTCTATTGTAATGGAGATCTCAATAATTTAAAAGCAATATTTAAATTCATTCAAAAAATAAATGGAGAAAGTCTCATCGCTGAACGTTTCCGAGCAATTAAACTAACGGTGAGAAAATATTTTTATTCCATTTGAGGAGAGTTTAGTTGGGGTTTTAATGATTATATTTTCAAGATCTTTGTGTAGGTCTCGTCTTTGAACTTTCAATTATATATTTAAACCCTTAGACATCTTAATTTCAAAATTATAATTGCTGAACGAGCTTGCCTTCGCACAGACAAGATTTTTTTAAATATTTTATTAAATGAAGAATATGTTACTGATGTGTAATGTAGCATTGGGTGGAGGAATATTTGAGATAAAAACATACAAATATTTCTTCTTTATAACAAGAAATTTAAGAAACACTCCTTCGCTGGTCATGGTCTATTGAACTATTTAATAAAAAAAGATGTTAATCCGTTTGTGATTGACTAAAGATTATTATAAAAGTGACATTTACATACTAATTCTCAAAATACCAGAGCGTTGATAATGTTCATGGGTTTTGTCACTTAACATTAGATGACCCTTTGCCGTCTGTTCTTTATAAACATATGAGTCACTAGATAACGTCATTCTTTAAAAGCCAGTCAAAAGCTAAATAATCCTTAAGATTAACTATTACTAACTTACTAAAATTAATACAAGTCTATAGTAATAGTAATATGTAAGAGAGAACAGTGTAATAAATCATAGATTTTACCTAGTATCATGATATAAAAGGACGTTTTAATCCAATACAGATATTTAATTATACACTTATATTGTACAAGCATGCTGACGTCAAACAGTTAAATTCGCTTAATAAAGTTATTCCGACGATTCCCTATACAACTTTACCAGTAAGAGATAAGACTGACTCAAATTCCCTAGATTAGGTAGGTTAAAGGAAGAGTAAGCACAAAGAGAGCACTTCCTTTCTATTGAGTTCCACAAAAAAAGAATTTCCTTAATTTTCTTTTAATAAGCCGTTGAGTCTCAAATTAAAAATGTAAATGATTTTTACAATTCAATCAGGCTGCTACACTTAATGATGAGTTGATATATGAACATATTTATAGTATCGATATTATTTAAATGATATTATTTAAATTAATACAAAATTTGTTAAAAATGTTTTCTATATACCAGGAGCTCAGGGAGGAGTCTGCCTCCAGGAGAGGCTCACTAGACTTTTAGAGATACCGCTGCCAATAGACTGTTCAAAATCTACGACGTGTACAGAAGGCTGATCAACATTTTTCATATAAAGAAAAAGGTATTGGGGATCCTACGCTCGAATCTTTGTTGATTAGACTGTGGTGGGACTTACTACCAACAGCTCAAATTTCTACAAGGACCTTGCATTCGATTTCGCATTCTACGGTAGTGTCAGGGAATACTCTCAAAATTTGCTTATTAATAAAAACAATGTGCCATGGACTGTTGGTTCGTATACAACAATTAAAATATCGTCAAATAGAAACCATATTTCCAAACCAAAAAAGGTAAGTGGAAACTTCCCGCTACGCGGCTCTGACAATACTTTTTCTAGAACAACAGTCAACAGATGTCAAGAGCAGGCTTGTTATTGTATTTCGCATTCATTGTTCAAACGACTTATCGTACGTTACTCGGTTTTAGAGATCTGTTTTTGTCATTGCAAGCTTCGTTATTTTTCGTCCTTAAAAAACACTGACTTTTAGATTGCAGAGGGATCTTGTGCATTTTAATACTTTTTTTTTTGAAAATATGGGGCTGCCCTTCCTATTCTGGGGGGGGGGGGGGGAATTCTGCGCTCTTTAAAAAAAATATCGGTCTCGGGGCAAACGGAGCAATCCAACAAAGGCACCCCCATCCACACTCGCCGTGGACTAGGTCCTTCAAACGGGAAATCGCTAAGGCAAAGTCAGAGCATATTGCCAGGTTTGGTGAGAAATTGGCCCACCTTCCTTCGGGAACTCGAGCCTTCTGGTCTCTTGCCAAAGCTGTCCAAGGGAATTTCTGTCAGCCCTCTATTCCACCACTGCATAGGGAGGATGACTCACTGGCCCATACTGCAAAAGAGAAGGCCGATCTTCTAGGCTGTCTCTTTGCGTCGAACTCAACTTTGGATGATCAGGGGAAGGAACCACCGACATTATTGCGGTGTGATACTACGATGCCTGAAGTTACATTCCGGCAACGTGCTATCCGTAAAAATTTATTTTCCCTGGACATCCATAAGTCGAGCGGGCCTGATGGCATCCCCCCAATTGTGCTGCGTACTTGTGCTCCTGAGTTGGCTCCGGTCCACTGTTCCGAAGTGCTGGAAGACAGCTTTGATACATCCGATCCCTAAAAAAGGCGATCGCTCTGATCCGTCCAACTATCGCCCAATCGCAATAACCTCCTTGTTCTCCAAAATAATGGAAACCATTATTAACGGCCAGCTCTTGAGGTATCTAGAGGGCAGCCAGCTGATTAGCGATTCTCAGTACGGCTTTCGTCGTGGTCGCTCAGCTGGTGACCTCCTTGTATACCTTACACATAGGTGGGCAGAGGCAATTGAGTCCAAGGGGGAGGCGCTGGCGGTAAGTTTGGACTTAGCGAAAGCCTTCGATCGGGTGTGGCATAGAGCACTGCTCTCGAAGCTTCCAGCCTATGGGCTCCCCGAGAAATTATGCAACTGGATTTCCAGCTTTCTCGCTGATCGGAGCATTAAGGTCGTCATCGACGGAGCATGCTCCGACCTTAAACCCGTCAATGCTGGTGTCCCACAAGGCTGTGTCCTATCCCCGACCCTGTTTATTCTGCATATTAATGATATGTTGCAACTTAGCAACCTTCATTGCAATGCGGACGACAGCACTGGGGATACTTTTTACACGGGCCGGGCAGGTATTTCTCGGACTGTTGTTGATGAGTGCCGGAACAAACTTGTGTCTGAAGTTGAAACTCTTTTACGTGGAGTCTCGGACTGGGGTAGACTAAATCTAGTCCAATTTAACCCCAAGAAGACACAAGTATGCGCGTTTTCCGCTAAAAAAAACTCCCTTTGTCGCTACTCCCCTCTTTGAAGTCACTCTCCTTAAAGCCTCAGCTAACATCGGAATATTGGGCGTTGACATATCGAATAACGTCCAATTTCGCGGTCATTTGGAAGGGAAGGCTAAATTAGCCTCCAAAAAGCTTGGTGTGCACAGCAAGGCAAGACGGTACTTCACTCCGGGCCACCGCTTGCAACTCTATAAAGCGCAAATTCGGCCCCACATGGAATACTGTTCTCACCTCTGGGCGGGAGCTCCCCAGTACCAGCTCCTTCCACTAGACCGTATTCAACGAAGAGCGGTTCGAATCGTCGACGACCAATCACTTTCCGTGCGGCTTGATCCCTTGGCGTTGCGTAGAGATGTTGGGTTGGGAGTGTTCAGAAGAGTTGTTCGGTCTAATACCCGCAGCTGAGTTTCATTATCGGACGTCAAGGCAAAATACAAAATACCATCCGTATCACCTCGACGTCCGTCGTTCCACAACTGAGCGTTTTCTAAGGCAGTTTTTGCCGCGCACCACCACTATGTGGAACCAGCTGCCCACTGAAGTATTTCCGAACCAATTCGACTTAGGGTCCTTCAAGAAAAGAGCGTACCAATTCTTGAAAGGCCGGCAACGCACTTGCGAGCCTTCTGGCAATGTGAGTGTGCATGGGTAGCGGTATCGCTTCACATCAGGTGAGCCTCTTGCCCGTTTGCCTGCTATTACATAAAAATAAAAAAAGTTAAATTGTATCCCTCTAGTTAGTGGCTCCAAAAACTATAGTAGAATATTTGGGCTCGTCTAGAAATGTCCTAAGCTAACCGATAACCTCCACAGGCCACACTGCTGTATCCTTGGCTTGTTTCAGGATACTAAAGGTGTTGAGACCCATAACAACAACACACTATCATTAAAAGTTGAAATCATTAGTAAAAGGGTTCTTGGAATAAGTGAGGGCCAGCGGTGAATTAATTATATAATATAAATTACTATGACTATTTAATAGGTCCGATATGAGGTGCACAATCAATAATCTATATTATAGACATATTACTAATTATTGAGAATTGACCGGTCCGATGTGAGGTATCCGATCTAAGCTAGTCTATGTTTTTTTTCCTTTTTGGTTGCGTCAGAGGGGTATTGCTTATGCGGGGCAAAGGGAATGCCTTGGATATGTAACATACTTAAATTGTTTATTAAGTTACTTCGTAATCTTACAGCTAACAAGAAATACATATAAAAACAAACAATCACGCTTAAAATATAAAAGGTTCGTACACTACTTCAATTTTTTGTCTTTTTAGTGCCTTTCCATTAATGGAGGTTGGTCGTCAGTCTCTTGAAGCGTATCTTGTTCTGTTCTAGATGCACCAACTCTTCCGCAGTTGCAATACCTGTCCACTCCCTAACGTCGCGAAGCCATTATTTCTTCCTTCTACACGCCGTTTACCCTGGATTTTACCCATTATAATTAATTAAAGGAGGTGGGAGTGGCCATGGCGCAACACGTAGCCCAGGTACGCAACTTTTCGTTGTTTAAATATTTCTAAAAAAATATTCAATACATTTAAGTAAGTGATAATTAATTTGGCTGTGATGTGTGATGATGTAAAAGTGAGGGTATAGTGTTAATAATATTTATGCCTTCATAACGCGTATTAGATTAATTAAGAATGTGTTTTCATTATGTAACATATCCGCAGTAGCTAAGACTCATATTGAAAAGATATAATACGAAACTAATAACGTATTTGGTTCAAAATTTATAGTTCAAAATATATTTCAAATAACTTAAACTTTAAACTAAAACATCGAGCTCTCAAAGCGTTCTTTTAAATTCAAACTGTCGCCGTCTCGCAAGTCACAAGGCGGAAATAAACGCTACAATAAGATAGTCCAATGTATGTGTGGACTCTGTTTCCGCACTTAGACGCTCAATAGGTCCATTGTGCGTAAAGATAGTCCAATAAACTTTATATTTTGCCCTTCACAGACAGCAAAACATTCTCACTTGTAGTTTGAATAACATTTGATGTTTAGTGAATTGTCGAAGTCCCGTAGCCAATCATCAATACACTACTTTGTGCACCTGTTTTAATACCAACCTGCCTAAGATTGAACTATCAATTATCAACTAAAGTGAGTATATTGATTTGTTCAATATAAAGAAAAAAGATTATTATGTTCAAGATTATTCAGTGCAAAACAATAATCTAATTCTTTTTAAGCAATATTTTCTATAGGATAAAACATTTTTTGCATATCATTTCACAATACTTGCTTGATTAGGTCTACATTTTTACAGAACATAAAGCTGATTTATGACAGCGAAAACTTTATAACGCGTAAATTTTTAGATTAGGTTAATACTTCCCTCTCGTGTTATTACATTATTACATACTTGGCAAAAATTATAGGCATAAGCACTTCAAGAAGGTGGAAATGAATGGGGATGACTTTAAAATTGATTCCATAAATAATTCACGTTTTGTTTTAACACAATTTTTTATCGAAAGAAGTTTTTTTACAAATCGGTAAGGCATGGTTCCCTGGTCAGTTTAGGTACTTTCAACAGTTCAACCATCAAAATCCCTAAGGATCACCTAACATCAAAGTCAAGCAGATAACGAGTACTAACGTGATATAGTGTAAATATGCTTAAGATAAATGTAAAAAATATCTTTGTGTAGGATTCAATTCGCAATAAACAAGTTTATTCTCATTAAAACATACATATCACTCAACAGTCTTACGCTGAACGTAAGACTGTTGAGTGATTGGTCCATTTGCCAAAAATACTCCGTATACGAAACAGGTCCACAGCTACTATTCCCCGTTAATTAGCAGGCAAGCTGGTGTAGACTCGCTTTGAAATAAGTTATATTTTTGTGACCATATTCAGTTCTGATTTAAGGTGCATATGATTAGTGTTATGCCGGCTACGTGTGGTAAGGTAAATTTAATTTAATATATAGTAGATTGGATCGGAGTTGTTAGAAGGTAAAAAGACAACAGGGAACAAGTGTTCAGAGAAGTTACTTAATTGCTGCAGCAAATTTTCAGCATCGGATTTCAAGGTAGGATGGGAAATATCATCTGTATCACCTCAACGTCCATTGTTCCATAACTGAGCGTTACTTAAGGAAGTTTTTGACAGCCACTACCAAATATGGAACCAGCTACCCATTGAAGTATATCCTAAGCTTAGGATCCTTTAAGAAAAGAGCGTGAAAATTATTAAATGACCGGCAAAGCACTTCCCGTTTTGGCGATGTGACAGTCCATCCATCACTTAACTTCAAGTCCACCACCTGCTCGTATGCCTATTGTTATATTTAACAACTCTATGTTGTGATTTTCAGTTTATCTAGGAGTTTTTCACTTTCTCCTTAATAACTTAAATTATGAACATTTATTCTGCTGTTATATTTATATAATATCCGGCGCGTTAAATCTCTTATATAAACAGTAGGAAAGTATATAATTATATACCTGAGTGTTTTCACAACCGCTAAAATTTTATAAGCCACGACGCGACAATTTTTTTCGTCCGTCGAGCACTTTGCTGGAGTTTTGCAACGCTTAAAATCTGAGCTTAAAACCGTGAGTACACAGTGTTAAGGGGAATGTATGCTAATATTTATTTAAAATACAGTAAATAATTTGATACTTGTACCTTATAGATGCAATAAATTGTAATTTGTTAATAAAATTATGCCTACAACTACCTCATACTGTTATCATCTTTTCCCCGCTATACTTGAGTATTAGAATATCTATCCCGAAGGCTTTTGCTGGTGGAGTCGTTGGAACAACCCAAACTGATCACGGAAACAAATATTTCAATTTGGTAAGTTAACTCAGTCCTTTCAAATCAGTTCTTAGTTAATGTTACGAGGTTTTTGAAAAATATGACCTAAAATATATAGCAGTCTTGGCCTAGTGGCTTCAGCGTGCGACTCTTATCTGATCTGAGACCCATGCTTAAAAAGGTTGTAGCGATACTGATTTATTTATATTTAGTTAGCGAGAACTACTACATCAAGTTGTCAAGTTAACGATTGCTGTTCCATATTGCTTTCAAGTCACTCCATGCACTTAGCCTGTATGTTAAGGAAGATTTATTTATAAATTCACTGTTGTTCCAATCACAACAAAATCTTCTTTTAAAGTCATAAATTTGCAAATTACTTAAAGTTTAAGAAAACGTGATCCAAGATTTTAATTCTTACATATGAAATTGGCGTTTTGTATGGGAGGAACAAACAGTCGAATATTTTTAAATATAATATATTTAATTAATCAAAGTATGAACCATTGTTTTCTATGCACTTTTGCCATGTCATAGGTAGTTCATGGATCCCTTTACTAAAAAAACGAGTCGGACGGGAATCAAAATCTGTGAAGGCGATTTGGACTGCCTCATCAGAGTTAAAAAAAATTCCCTTGCAACAAGTTGTCCAAATTTCGAAAAAAATTGTTATATTTTGGAGCAAGGGGATCCGGGGAGTACGGAGGATGTCTTAGACACTCCAATTGAAGCTCTTCTAATTTGGTAGCCGTCTGTTGTGCAGTGTGTGGTCTAGCGTTGTCGTGTAGCAAGTAGCAGTGGCGTGGAGCGATTGACCAGCCTAGGTTGTTTAGCCGCTAGCTTTTCCATCATGGTTTGCAATTGTTGACAATAGACATCAGTCGTCATAATCTGGCCAGATTTGAGAAAACTGCAATGAACAATACCGGCACTAGTCCACCAAACGCTTACAAGTAACTTTTTTGGGGTTAATTTTCGCTTTTCGCTTTGGGCAGGATTTGGCTGGCTGGCCAGGATCCAACCATTGCACTGAGCGCTTCCGATTATCGTAAAGAATCCAATTATCATCACAGGTAATCATTCGGTTTAAAATACGTTCATTATTGTGCCGGTTCAGTAATGTAACGCAGCAGTCGACGCGCGTTTGCCGGTTTGCTTCAGTCAATTCGTGAGGTACCCACCTTTCAAGCTTTTTAATCTTCCCAATTTGCTTCAAGTGAATTAAAACAGTTTTATCACTAACACCGCAGCCTGCAGCTAACTCGGACGTAGTTTGCGATGGATCCGCGCACTAGTGCCTCGGCGGAACTCGTACTCGTAAATAATGCGATACTTTAAGTTTTCCATTTTGTAAAATGAGTGACGCAAACGCAATCGAAGCAGAAGTACATGAGTAAATAGCTGTACAAATTTGAATTTGAAATTCCTAACCAAAGAGGAGGTATTTGAGGTCAACGTGGCCAGTACGACAAAACGCCAATTTCATATGTAAGGTCCTATTATGTTTATCAGTGTCAACGCGATAACAGCTTCCCTTTAACACGAGAGGAGGCAAACCGTGCATAATTAATATCTACTAGAGGACACACGTTGCATATTCATGAATACGCCTCAGCATAAAACTAGATTATTAGACCGTTTTCAACTGTTGCAGTTTTTTATCTGTATCAATTGATACCAAATTCGTTGATTCCAATTTCAAATTTAACTCAATTCGAATTTTAAACGTTTAGGACTTAATTGGTTTTTTACTGTTTTTAATTTTCACGTAATACCTTTTTTGGGTTTAACATCCTTTAATATACTATATGTAATTCTTAAAACAATTGCCTTAAATAATTTTTATATGATATTTATTTCAAACATACAAATGTACTGTATATACAATACTTTTAACCTTCATAGTAGTAATAATAATAATAACAAAAAAATATAAATAGAGAATTAAAACAAATTTAAAATGTTTATCTCTGTGGTAGTTTTTTAACGCTGGCATCAATTCCTCGCTGTATTGCAAAACTTATTTGTTGAGCGAGGAAATCACCATCTCTAGGGTCACTATCTACCTATTTTAAATCTTTATTTAGGCCTGTACACTTGAACCACAAAATTCGATTTGATAATAAACATTCATCAATGTTTCATTATTTACTTTTACGTAAATTCAGTCATTTATCAACTGGCCGAGATCAAATGAATCAGATTCGGAACGTACACCGGATGTCTTTTAGAAAATATATTATGTATTTATTTTACAATGTATAAAGCATTAAATCATGACATAGACATTCAATTGCGTTTGTTTTTTGAACGTAACGATTTTATGACACCTCGAATTTCGGCCTTCACCTGTATAAACATATGTTTATACCATATAGCTTCCTCGTACGGTGGATATTATATAATGATATAGCTATATATGTATATATTCATTAGGTTTTCCTAATGATCAAATCGATCGATCAAATAAAATCTAAGGTTCGAATATTGTAATTATTAATTTCGTACTCATACTCATAAATTATATATTACAAAAAACATATTAAAAGTAGAATATATATTAAATACAAAAAGGTTAAGAAACTTATAAAGGGAAAAAATCAATAAAATTATTAAATATATTTAACTAAGTGACATAAAATATAAAAAAAATCATTGCCGTTACAAGCTTTTTAGGTCTGGGCCTTAGTTTTCTTTATGATAATTTGTTAATCTAATAGGCAAGTAGGGGATCAGTCTTCTATGCCTGACGCACGCTGTCAACTTTAAGGGTCTAAGGCAAGCCGGTTTCCTCACGATGATTTCCTTCACCATTCGAGCGAATGTTAAATGCGCACATAAAAGAAAGTCCATTGGTAAAGCCGGTGATCGAACCTACGCCCTCAGGGATGATTCGCACGCTGAAGCAATTAGGCCAACACTGCAACTAAGTAATACCTCCACTTTATTACCACATACAACGTTCTCTTACTTGAACTGTAATATTTTGTAATAGTAACCATTTCGAGAACCCTTAATTAAATAACCATACTAGGAATAGTTATGCTTAGAATAAGCTAAGAATAAGGAGATCATAATTTCTTACTTATAAACTCGTTACTACGTTGGTATAACTATTCCCCCGTTATGCCATAGGCACAAGACGGCAACGTCGCATTTCATTGATTAACTTAAGAAAAAAACAGAAACTTGTCTCTGATAACCGCGTTTCTGTCAGTTTGACGTTTCCATTCGCTGTTATTTTGATTCGGGGTTGTTTATTTTGACTACGCACGCTGTAAAGCGCGCGAGACGTCGGAAAAAAATAAATTAAAAATTATAAGTTTATAATAATACAAATAGCTTTAATCCGGTTAAAAAATTGTTTTCTTTCTTATAATAACCAGTTTAAAAAAAAAGATAACGCTGAAATAATTGGAAGAAAGAAGAATTGTGAATGTCGAGTAAAACTGAAACATCAATGTTGCTTTTGTTGAATTTTAATTTGTTTCTTGTGTTCGATAACAGCAGCCGTTTAGAAATCTATTACAACCATAGGGTTGTAATAGATTTCTAAACGGCTGCTACCGATACCGACCGATAGCGGTCGATAATTGAAAACAAAGTTTTAAGTACGAACACAAAATAGGAGAAAATAAAGGCTTGGAGCGAAATAACAGAGAAGTGGTTTATTTTAACAAGTACAAGAATCTCAAAAAATATACATATTTTTTTTTCGTACATACATACATACGTTTAATCAAAACATATACTTTTTTAGTTGTGCGTGGACATAGCCTAAATTAATATTCTCTTATTTGTTACAGAAAGCAAGTAATGATAATTTTAGTTTCGGGGAAGCCTTATATGCAGATATGCATAGTTTAGCACCTTCAAAAAGAAAGAACACTAATATAATATAAATTTAAAATTACAGACAGACATTCTAGTGAAGATTTTAATATCACTTAAAAATCAATAGAATAATGTAATAAAAATGTTTTAAAAATAAATAGAATAATGTTTTATTTGTTTAAATAACTTAATTGTTAAGAAAAGAAAATTTTGGAAAGTAGTGCCTTCAAAAGGAACAGAAACAAAGAATTAAGATTATGGCCAAGATACACAGCTAAGTATAGATAAATTAAAAATTACAGACAGAGATTCTATTGAAGACTTTAGTAGTCACTTAAAAATAAAAAGAATAATGTAATAAAAATGTTTCAATAAGAACTATCAAACTTAAAAGTTTTTTTTAATAAATATGGCACTGACTGCTACTCCACGCAGCAAGAAAACACGCTGTGTTTTGAGATGAGAGTGCTGTCGGTGGCAAAGCAGGGTTATATCATCATCATCAGAGATAGGTTCCTCTTTCAATTCAATGGCTATATTGTGCAAGACTGCCAAAGATACTATATACATCTTGGTTATGTTGATGTTCTGAATCCCCTGACAATAAATTCCTAAATCGGTTGTTCTATACACCAAAACATCTCTCTACACTATTGCGAGTTCTAATGTGGGCATAATTGTATGCTTCTTCTTTATGAGTGGTCAGATTTAGTACTGGTGTAAATACATAAGGAGTGTAAGTATAGCCAGTATAGTTGGCCTTGGATATCACGTTCTACTTCACGAAGCATTTCCCAAGAGCTACGGTGTTCACTCACGGGATAGTCTATCTTACTTTGCCTCTGAAATTTTTAACACAGCATTCTATATTTATATTTAAATTTAGTTTAAGATACGAAACATTATACCCAATTAAAACTAAAGTTGCAAAAAAAAGTTGCGTAACGACAAAAAATTTTTTTTTATAATTTACTACACTCATAGCTACACAATTACCTCAAAAGAAAAATGTATAATATTATATTCTACTTCTGAGATGTAAAACAAAATCAAATTAACATTGTTCTTGCTTCACAATCATGACAATCAAGATGACACATGACGTTTTGGGAAACAATTTCCCCATTACGAATATGGCACTGAAATGTTGTTCCAAACGGTTCTCTTCGAGTGCATTTTACCATGCCTCCTGCTGATAGAGGATCTTTAACAATCTGCGACAAATATTTGTTTTTAGTTTATTTTATTATTATTTATTACTGAAGATGTTATGTGGAACATTGAACTTGGCGATTAAAAAGAGTGGCGGAGAGTTTATTGCCAGTTCTTCTCTTCCGTTCTACGCCCTTGATTTGAGAACTGGCAGTAAATGTAAAATTAGAAGAATTTAATGTCTATTTCTTTATTTTTTGACGTTCATAAGTGAACATTGAGTTACCTATATGAATAAATGATTTTTGATTTTGAATTTGGAACTAACCGAACTTAATATCATATAATTATAAACTATTAATTATTTATTTTTTGGAACTTAGAAATTTATTCTCACACTGAAAAGTTAGTAGCAAAAATTTAATTATCAACATTCTGATATCACTACGTGACTTTTAAGAGTAAATACTCGCGAATACTAATATTTAAAATCTGTAGACTGTAGCAATTCATATTCAGTGTAATCATAAAACGCTGTGCATTTGTTGAATATTTTGTTCATAGTTTAAATACGCGGCAATTTGCTGGCATTGTGTAATTTACGCTGTGCTAAAGTTTGCTGTTTTTTAATCTGTGGTGTGACCACAGGGTATGTTTTATTGTCTACGGGACTTTGTGTTAAGGTTTAGTCTTTCAGATTGTTTCGTTTAAGTCAATACATTTCTTCATCCGTAGTAAATAGTTTCTGAGAGCAGTTTTTGAAGCAGACTAATGGGATTTTGTCAGTATAAATATATTTTAGGAATTTATTATATACGAATATTAGGTAGATATAAGAATATTAGTCAATTCTAAGAACTACTAAATCAATATTTGCAATTGTTTTCGTCTGTAGAAAATACTGTTCTTCAGTTATATTGGAAGTATTGAAATTTGGTAATTATTAACATCAAGCCTTTGCCCCTTTTTCAAGCACTTAATACTCACTCGTAACAAACTTAATTCATTAAAATATTTAATGTCTAAAATTAGTAAAATCATAAATTTTGTATTAAGTTTATTTCATCAAACGTAATGTAGTTATACGGTTCTAAACTAGTCAATGTTTTTCCCCAGCCGATCGGATCTGTTAAGCAAGCAATTTCGAGATTAAATTCTTCGAAACCAGGTCACAGGCAGACGGAAAAACTTGCCTTACGAAGCATGCAGTCTCCTCTACTATGAGATTCAAACTGCGATATTGTTTGCTAACAGAATTAAAGGTGCACTGCCACAGGATTCAAACTTTTTAATTTTGATTTTATTTTCAATTTTTAATATTAATTACTACTAACTACTAATGTAATAATAATATGAAACAGACTTTTAGAATTTTCGAAAAAAAGCAAGAGTGTGATCACTTCAAAATGTTATGTACAGAATGAAAGAAAGAAAGAAAAGAAAGAAACACTTTATTATACACAATATACAAAATATTTAGGTAAAGGAAAGTGCACTGGCCCCCAAACTAGGATTCCCTGTGTTATGGGCAGCCAGTCTCTTCCTTTTAACAAGCTTTTGTTGTATTTATTATAAAATGAATTAATGTATAAATAGATGAGCCGATAAGAATGGAAAGTATTCTATAGGTGCCACACCAGGTGAACGCGGCCAAACGTCCCACATATGCGGGCAAGATGTGAAGGCGGATGGGAAGTGAGGATTTTACTTTTAACCGGCAAAGCAAGTATTATGGAAAATTGTAGTTCACTAAACTCTCAAGAAATGAGCGTATAATGTTGGACTGCATTGCAACAGAAAAAGATAGGACTGGAGAAGTAGAATTTCTGAATGGTTCTCGACTCAGAAATGGCTGGAAAGGACCAACTGGCATTGAGCGCAAAATGAAATACCCTGATTAAGAAGTGATAAACTCACTTTGGGTCGCTGCACGGATAAGATAAACGTTATAAGTGAGATAACGTTTCAAAATTATTAGTATTTTTTACAGTTTTCCGTTACGCGCCATCTTTTTTTGTTGATTCGGAGAGATTCGAAGCTATTATTAACAAAAATATATAATAACGACAACAATGATTGTAAAAATTCTATTACAATTAATGAAATTCTGTAATAATCTTACTAGTAATAAGGTAAAATAATTGTATTATTTGTATTCATGTCTATGATAATAAAACCCTTTTGTTAAACTTTACCTAATTTGACTTCATTTAACCAATTTCTGTAAAGTTCAATATAGTAGATCATTTTTCGAAAAATAAGGTCATAAACAAGTTTCACTTATTTCGTGTGTACACAAGTACACGCAGAATTTTTTATATATAATTTTGTTGGCTCATGATTCGTAAACAGGTAGTACGGCCACCGAAGAGTAATTTATCTCCCGTCAGAGCTTAAAGCTACTTAGTATGACTAGGTAGATACGGTACGCTTTGGTCTGCGGCAAAATTGTGATTAAAATCAACTTTGATAGACTATTAATATTTTCCGTATCTATAAATATAAACCTTCATAAAGGCATATTGGTGCACCTGACAATAGGAGACATATATGTATAGATATCACTATACAGATAAAGAGATTTGTAGCATAGTTGAAGAAGCTCAAAATTTTATCTCTTCCCTGTATGTATATTTTAGAAATGTCCTTATTCGTTCACAAAAACATAAATATCTTTAAGTCAACGGGAATGGACTGTCTGTCGAAGTAGACATGGGGAGAAATTGGCCGTGCCAAAAATAAGTCTAGAATTGTATAGGAAATACACCTTTTGTATGCAATCAAGGTTTATAATAATTTACCTAAAACATTAAAAATCTTCCTACTACAGTTTTTAAAAATCGTATTAATGCACTACTTTTGAAAAAAAAATATTATTCTATTAATGATTATTTGCATGAAACACATTATTATTAATTTGATAACGTAATAATACATGACTTATGTTATGTCATAATGTATATAACTTCTATATAAAATTCCTTTTAAGACAAATTTGCACGTCATTATGTGTTGAATGCCAACCTCCACGACGCCTCAGAGACTCAAGCCTGCACGGGATAATACGTTTATGTGTTCGTTTGAAAACACCCGTGCAGTAACCAAAGTTCCTCGGCGCGGCTTTGAATACCGGTGGGGATTGACTTCGTACGTACCGCTATTGTTGCCAATCCCTACGACACCTCAGGTACTCGGGCCTGCACGGGATATTACGTTTATGTCGTTTGAACACGCCCGTGCAGTAACCAAAGTTCCTCGGCGCGGTTTTGTATACCGGTAGGGATTGACTTCGTACGTTTTGTCAAGACGGTTTGACGTAGTGCTGGCACCGCCTTAACCCACGCACCCCTGCTAGTGCGTAATTGTTTGACGTTGTCTTGAAATGAAACTGCGCCTTGATCTTGTTTCTTGCTTCGCCGATTAATCGTGGGTCCCAGTTCGTAGTCAGAGGAGAGAGGAAAGAGAGTTTTGCGTAGATCTCGCCGAGCTTAAGTACTCGAACAGTATACCGCGACGAGAGCTGCGCTTACAAACATCTGCGCCGGTATACCGCGACGAGAGCTATGCGACCCTTTTGTTCGGCGAAGCATTTGTTCATTTATTTATTAACCATTTTTCATACTTAAATTATTTACATATTTTAATTATAGAACTTATAACACATACTTAATTTCTACTTATAAGCTATCAACAATATTCTCATCAAACTTATAACTCATACTCAATTTCTACTTATGCCCTGCCAAAAATATTCTTGTTTATCTTATAATTATAGAGTCGCCAAAATTAACGTATAATCTATCTCTATTTATATTTACGAGTCGCCAACATTCTCCCCCTCGTGCGTAGCACCGTCGTTCCTGCACGGCGACTTCGCAGGCACCAAGATCACTATCCTCGACGATGGTCTTCGTAGCACTCCACCTTTGGTTGCGACATCCACGATCCTGGTTCTTCCGTCGGGCCCGGGGTACGTAGTTTTGATAATGCCCCTCGGCCACGTGCATCGTGGTAGTGTGCGGTCCACGATAAGAACTACGTCGCCTGGTTGTAGCTGCTCACCTTCCTGTCGTCCTGTCATTTTCCTGGGCAGTAGCGTGGGCAAGTACTCTCGCAGCCATCTCCTCCAAAAGTGATCAGAGAGTCGTTGGACGGTCTTCCAATCTTCTCTGCCCACTAGCTTCGCATCAGGAAAATGCCCTACGCGCGCAGCTCCACTGGATCGTCCAATGAGGAAGTGATTTGGTGTTAGCGCCTCCTCTTCTAAATTGTCAGCGAGGTTGGTTATTGGTCTGGAGTTGACCATATGTTCTGCTTCCAACAGCAACGTATGCAGGACCTCCTCTCGTGGAACACGCTCCTTTAATGTAGCGTCCAGTGCAACCTTAATGGAGCGCACCAATCGTTCCCAAGCTCCTCCCATATTCGGCGCGCCGGGAGGAATAAATTTCCACTGTATGCCAACCTTCTCCGCTTCCGTGACGATTTCCTCTCTTTTAAGCCCTTCAATGGCGGTTTGGAGTTTTTTATTAGCCTTAACGAAATTAGTTCCATTATCGGAATAAATTACTTTTGGCATTCCTCTTCGTGAGGCGAATCTCCTTAACGCCATTATTGTAGAGTCCGTCGTCAGGCTGGGCGCTATTTCGATGTGTACTGCCCTCGTGGTCAGGCAGGTAAACAAGGCTCCCCATCTCTTCTCTCTTCGTCTGCCAATCGCCACGAGCATTGGACCGAAGTAGTCCACACCTGTACACGTGAAGGGGGGCTCACCATGTCGGAGTCTTTCTTGAGGTAAGTCGCCCGCCGGATACTCCGCTGGTTTACCTTTCTTTAGCTTACAATGTTGGCAGTTTTGCTGTATACTGCGCAGTACTGATCTCAAACCCAACATCCAGTATTTTTGGCGGATTTCGTTCATTACCGTGGCTTGATTACCATGGTTGAACTTTTCATGATAGTGTTTGATAATCAATCGCCCGATAGCGCTCCTGCCATCCAGTACTATGGGCGTTAAATAGTTGTTGTCAACGCCCGCTACGTTCCTTACTCTGCCTTGAAGTCTTATGAATTGGTCTTTCATAGTGACATCTAGCCTGTTCAATTGGCTTCTATTATCTGTCTTGCGCCCTTGTTTAAAGTTTTTGATATCTTGTTCGAAACTGCGTTTCTGACACTGGGCGATTAGAACCTCCTCCGCTCTCAGTAGATGCGTTTCATCTAATGGAAGGAAGTGTCGCCTCATTTTTGCAGTTTTATTGCAGCGTTCGTGGTTCGACGGCCTTTTTTCTTTAGACAGATTGATGAATTGTAGTACCCTGGCAGTGGATCTCCACAATTTCGTCCACGATGAACAGTTTTCAGGAACCGGTGTTACTTCGCTGTGGTGAATTGTATTGACCTGTTCCGTCGTTCTGTCTTCCTCGCATTTTTCCTTTTTAAAGCTTCGTGGAGCTGGCCATTCTGTTTCGCCTTTCGACAGGAAATCTGGACCCTTGAACCATCGATGTTCCGCATTAAACTCTTCGGGTGGACTTCTGGTTGCATCGTCGGCAGGATTCTCCGCTGTTGGCACTCACCTCCAGTCCTGTGCATTCGTCAGATCCTCTATCTCCGCAATACGATGCGCTACGAAGGTCTTAAATGTTCTGGGATCTGCCTTTATCCAGGACAGGACCACACTTGAATCCGACCAAAAGGTTTTCTTTGTAACTTGTAGGTCGAGCTCTCTTGCCACTGAATCTGCTAGTCTACTACCTAACAGAGCTGCCTGTAGTTCAAGTCTCGGCATAGAGACTGGTTTTAAAGGCGTTACTCGCGACTTGGCTGCGACGAGGTTTATTAAGTATTTTCCTTTATCTCCGGTTCGCCAGTACACTGCGGCTGCATACGCTGTCTCACTTGCGTCAGTGAAAGTATGCAGCTCCCCCTTAGTGCAGAATGGTGACATGCATCGCGGCAGCCGGATGTCTTGTATTCTACTGATATGCTCTAGGTAGCTTTTCCAAGCCTCGGTATCGTCTTCAGTTATTTGGTCATCCCATCCGACACCACTGCGCCATATCTTTTGGATGAGCTTCTTCCCTTGGATGAGAATGGGTGACAGCAGTCCGAGTGGGTCGAAGGTAGACATCACAGCTCCCGTGACTTCTCGTTTTGTTGGAGTCTGCATGCCTCGTGCCACCTCGTCAGGGATTCTTCTAAATTGGCTTCTAAATCCAAGACAATCCTCTGACGTCAGCCATCTCAGTCCCAGGGTCTTTTCTTCGTTTTCACCTAGGTGCACTTCCTGTTCGCCGCCGGCATCTACGATTTCTTTTTTATTCGACGCCCATCCTCGTAGCTCGAAGTGCGCCTTCTTGTGAATGAAGTCGACTTGCTGCATTACTCGTTTACAATCGTCAATACTATGGAAACTTTGCAAATAGTCATCCATATAGTGATTCCGCTCTATTGCTTGCGCCGCTTCCGGATATTTATGTAAGAAGGCCTTTGCATTCTTGTTTTTTATATAAATCGCGGTGCAAGGCGACGACGCAGCTCCAAATATCACCGATGACATTCTATATTCCTTCACTGGCGCTTCCTTGTCTTTCCGCCATAGAAACCTGAGACTGTCTCTATCTTCTGCAGATATTTTCACCTGCAGAAACATTTCTTTTATATCGGCCGCTACCGCTACGGGACCTTGACGGAATCGAAGTAGCACTCCAAATATTGACTGCAGTAAGTCCGGACCGGACAGCAGATCGTCGTTGAGGCTGACTCCATTGTGTTTAGCCGCAGCGTCGAAGACAATTCTCAGCTTCTTTTTAAGGGGGTGAAGCACTGGAAAATGAGGCAATTACCACTTTTTGTTGGATGTGCAGTCATCTGGTGCTTCTTCAGCGTAGTTACTTTTCAACAGATTCTCTATCTGCGCGCTATATTCATTTTTTAATTTAGTGTCCTTACGCAGTTTTTTTTCTATTCCTTGAAATCTGTTGAAAGCTGCTGCGTAATTGTTTGGAAGTTGTATGTCGTCCGTTTTCCACAATAGTCCGACCTCGTATCTGCCATCTTTCAATTGTCGACTGGTTCTTTCTAATATTTCAAGCGCTCGCTGTTCTATATCCGTTGAAGGCTTCTTCGGCTGAACCCCCAAGGACTCAATACTAAAATGTTCCCTCACCAGCTGATCTGTTTTATCGACGACGCTTGCGTGTGCACATGTGTTCACATAATTGATCGGTGACACGCCGCTGCTGTCGGAACCGTGAAGAACCCATCCTAACTTTGTTCGTGACGCGACCGGCTGCCCTGGCTTCCCACGTCGTATTTTTAACGAGACAATGTATTCCCAATTGTCTTGGCCAATGAGCAGTTTTGGCGCCTCAGCTTCATAGCACACGTCTTGTAGTAAACCCCGCAAGTGAATATACTTCTTTAGTCGGGTTTTATCTACTAGTTGTGGGGTTAATATGAGCTCCTTCATAGTTCTTGCCCGTTTGAGTATGCACTTCTCGCTTTGCTTGATCCCTTTCACTTCGATATCTAAAATCATGGAGTTATGATTTTGCATTTGCCCTCCGCCGATAGTTTCTATGTTAAGGATTTCGCGAGGGCCTTGGATGCCGATGCTCGAAGCCACGTTTTCTTCAAGCAGTGTAACCGTTGAGCCTTCATCTAGCAGCGCCAGTACTTGTTTGCTCCCAGCCGGTCCATATATCTCCACCTTAAGCATCTTTAAAATAGCTTTCGGTGTGCTTATTGTGTTGACCGTCGCTGTCTCGGGCGCTGCCTCATCGTGACATCGTTCGCTTTCCGACGTCACGTGTAATAGGCTATGGTGCCATCTTCGACAAATCTTGCACGGTGGTCTTCGGCATGTTTCCTTTCGGTGCTTCCCAGTGAGGCACTTGAAGCAGACCTTAAGGCTCTTAACTGTTTCCCATCTCTCGTTGACTGCCGCCTTCAGGAATCTTTCACAGTCTTTGAGTTTATGGGTGCCTTCACAGTCTGGGCACTTGATTTCTTCTGGTCTACTCCTTTCAGCGACATTATAAGTAGCTTGCTTCACTGGCCTTCTTATCACTGCGCTCGGTCGTACACTTTTGTTGTCTTCGAGTACCGCGAATGCGCCGCATTTGTCCGCTTCTGAATTGAGGAAGTTGCTTATTGTTTGGATATCAGAGAATGATTCCTCTTCCCTCGCAGCCGTGAAATCGTACCACCTGAATCTAAGTATTGGAGGCATCTTCTCTATTATAAGTTTCACGATTTCGGGTGAGTAGAGGTATTGCGGTCTCTTCAATCCCTTTATGGCGGCCACGCTATTGTTGATTTGGCTAGCGAATACGCATATGTCCCTCGGATTTTCCGTCGTTCTAGGAAGCGCCTTTAATTTCTCCAGTTCAGCTAACACCAGCGCGTCCGGTCTACCAAATCTTCGGCGTAAAGCGTTAATTACTTCTTCTGGCATTGCCTCTGAGTACAGGAGGCTCTTAATGCTTTCTCTCGCTTTGCCTTTAATCGCTTTACGTAGCCGCGCCATATTCTGAATGCCAGTGAACATCGGAGAAGTGTCTTCGTATACGACCCGGAACGCCGTCCATTCGGAGCTGTCCCCTTCAAATATTGGCAGCTCTTGAATGTACTTCGGTTGCGGCGCTACATGTGTCGTCATGGCTTCCTTTATTGCGTCAGCTATTGCTTGAATGTCGCTTTTTGTTTCTAATTCTTCTGGCCTTTGTGCCGATGTGCACATCCAGCTTTCGACCTTTTCATTATGGTTATCACTGACATCTTCTATAACGGAGTCTTCCTCTTCCGTTGCTGCTTCTAACCGTATTCTGGCCAGGCGTGCTGCTGCCTGCGCTTCCCGCAGTTCGCAGCGAGCCAGCTCTTCTCTGGCCTCGGCTTGTCTTCTTGAGCTGGCTTTGGATACGGCTCTTGATGCGGCCCGCCGGGTGGAACCCGCTGGTGCCAGAGTCAATGCTTGATCTGGCTGGCTGGCTGCGCTCGTCGACGTGGACTGCTCTATCGTTATCTCTCCGCTTGTAATCCGAGTGGCTTCGGACGTAGTGGCGGAGGTAGCAGTTAACGTCGATTCCCCTCGCTGCATCCCGTTCTGTGACCTTGTGACTGGCATTTTCTCTTCGCAATATTCACTTCTTGATGACAATCGTTGCAGGATCCGGCTCGAAGGACCACTTGTTGAATGCCAACCTCCACGACGCCTCAGAGACTCAAGCCTGTACGGGATAATACGTTTATGTGTTCGTTTGAAAACACCCGTGCAGTAACCAAAGTTCCTCGGCGCGGCTTTGAATACCGGTGGGGATTAACTTCGTACGTACCGCTATTGTTGCCAATCCCTACGACACCTCAGGTACTCGGGCCTGCACGGGATATTACGTTTATATCGTTTGAACACGCCCGTGCAGTAACCAAAGTTCCTCGGCGCGGTTTTGTATACCGGTAGGGATTGACTTCGTACGTTTTGTCAAGACGGTTTGACGTAGTGCTGGCACCGCCTTAACCCACGCACCCCTGCTAGTGCGTAATTGTTTGACGTTGTCTTGAAATGAAACTGCGCCTTGATCTTGTTTCTTGCTTCGCCGATTAATCGTGGGTCCCAGTTCGTAGTCAGAGGAGAGAGGAAAGAGAGTTTTGCGTAGATCTCGCCGAGCTTAAGTACTCGAACAGTATACCGCGACGAGAGCTGCGCTTACAAACATCTGCGCCGGTATACCGCGACGAGAGCTATGCGACCCTTTTGTTCGGCGAAGCATTTGTTCATTTATTTATTAACCATTTTTCATACTTAAATTATTTACATATTTTAATTATAGAACTTATAACACATACTTAATTTCTACTTATAAGCTATCAACAATATTCTCATCAAACTTATAACTCATACTCAATTTCTACTTATGCCCTGCCAAAAATATTCTTGTTTATCTTATAATTATAGAGTCGCCAAAATTAACGTATAATCTATCTCTATTTATATTTACGAGTCGCCAACATTATGTGTAGCAGAATATGCGAACTCTAGATTGTACCACCATACCATATTGATACTATATTCTTGCAAATAAATAATAATTATTATTAGAATTTATTTGTGACTTATGTTTCCTTAAGCAGTCTAGAGATGCTGGTGGCATTATTTATATATATACTCTACTATTTACTAATTTATTTTATATATATACATAAGACAAATAGCAGAAAAGGAGGCTTGTACCCTAAAATAGGCCATATAAATACTAGAACCCTAACAGAACTAACCTTACCTTTTAGATTAATTTAACTTATACTAACACAACTAATACTTATATTCAGAAGTGTAATGCCCCTAAATGCAGTCTCCAGAACTTTCTTTAGATAAATATTTCCCACTATTTAGAACAAACCAATCAACATTAAGAGCAGTCATTTGTTTTTGAGAAATTAAAGTGGCTTGTTGTGATGTTATGTTATTTATTATATGTATCTATTACATATAAATTATATCATCGGTAAACCTGTAAGTAGTATCAGGATATTCTGATATAATCAAAGGCCCTAATTTAACAAACATTATGGAAGTATGAAGGTTTACTTGATTTATAAATATAATCAGTGAAAATAAGTACGTAGTAGGTTTGCAGACTCGGGTCTTTGCATAATTTTGTCTTTAACATAACGGAAAATACGTCATATATATATATATATAATTTTTTTTGATTAAGTTGAATTATAACATATTCCAAATGTACATATAAACGTTCCTTGTAAGCAAAATTTCAATATAACACCGTATAAGACGTTAAACCTGCATAATTGTGACAGATACAAAAACCCTCACTCATTTGAATTGAGAATATTATAAAAACAAAAATGTATCAAATTTATGTTCTGTGTACACTTTTGTCATAAAATGAATTCAAAGTGTCAAAAACTGGCTGTTTGGATTTTTTTTCTATCGAGCGAAGTTATTTAAATCGTTTATCGATCTTTCAAAATGTATACATAAACTACTTATCTCCACCATATATTTTTTCCATTTGCCATACTTCAAGAAACGATGACATAAAATGGAAAGAAACAATGTACTTTTTTGGAGTTGTGCGACATTAATAGCTTTTGTACTTCTAAAAGCACGACGCGGAGCCGATCTTTTCTGGTCTTCGACAGTACTTTGATAGTACGATATACGTGTAAATAATACTCCGTTTTAAAATAAGTTGTTAATACTATTTGGAATATTATACATAGTCTGGCCATAAATACTGTTACATAAAAGCTTTTATTTTTGTTAACTTTTAAATTATTTCGAATTTGGAACACGTTTATTATTTTAAAAACCTGTGCACCAATGGTAAGTATTTATATGTGCTAACATTCGCTCGAACGGTAAAAGAAAGCATCGTGAGGAAACCGGCTTGCCTTAGACCCAAAAAGTCGACGACGTGTGTGTAATGGATACAGATTCTGAAACCCAGACCTACAAAAAGATTGTAGCGCCATTGATTAATTCAATTTAATTATTTACATTACACATAATATCGTACAACACGTGCGTGTTAAGGAAAATACTTTTTAATGTCTTGTTATAGTCGGGGAACCCCTTTAACCATACTTAGATGTATAAAACCCAGGTGCATGTCTTCAAACCTTCACCCGCCCCCGCAGTGTTTACTACTACGGGGACTTCGCTTCCGACCGCCGACCCGTGCGGACGTCTGCTCCAGTGCTCTCTCCGTGTGAGTCATCAGTGCTGTAGTGCCATCTCGCTCGCTCCTTGTGAGTCATCGCCGCTTGCCGCTGTACAGTGCGCACGCGCTGTCCGACCGCTGCCTTGCTGCTTGCTGCCTGCTGCCCTCTCATTGGTCAGCCCGATCGCTGCCTTGCTGCCTGCCGCCCTCTCATTGGTCGCTTCGCGTCTTCGGTGTTTGGACATCGGGTTGAAGGCTGCATTTTATGAACGCGGGTTTACCTGCGGCCCTCAGATAGCCACCTAACGGTGCCAAACGGTTATCTGTGGGTTAACGCCTTGTGCGGGAGTGTTTTTGTCCGGGGTGCATACACCGTGCCTTTTTCAAGGCGCGTAACAGCCCCTCCGCTTCCTCCAAGTCCTGTGCACGGCCGGGCCTCCTAGTAGGCACGTATTGGGGAGTAGGTACGCCAACTACTCTCTAGCAACCGGCTAAACACAGGTCCACTGTTGGACGGGTCCTGTCACATCCGTAGGGGCTCTTATACCCAATCTCCTACGGGCTGGTTAGGTCGGTGACAAACCACACCTCCGCTATCACCAGCGGAGACACACCACATTGTAGGGCAAAATCACTAGCTTAGGTACTCACCTCACTTAGGCAAACTAGGTACACACACCCGTCGTCAACCTGTTGGCTTCCCGCCTTCAGAATGGCGTCCGGGGATCCACCCCCTGACATAAGAAGAATTCTGCTCTTTCTCCAAGAGCGCTTCCCCGACGCAATGCGGGCTTTTAACGAGTCCGTAACCGCGGATTCACCGCGTTCGCCGTCGCCATCGCCGCGTAAGGCGAAGAAAAATGCCTCCGGGAAGGCATCTAGACCCGTTACCCGATCTCGCTCGCGCTCGCGCTCACCACTCCCTGAAGTGGGAAGCGCCAGCGATGAGGAGACGGGACAAAATTCACGCCCCTCTTCGGTCATGTCGACCCAATCCGCTCCGGCGGTAACAGATGACGAAGCCGCATTAATCTCATCTTCCGAAAGCGACGGCTTTCAAACCGTCGGTCGGAAGAAAAAGCGTTCGGCCAACGGCGGTCCCCCCGCCAAAAGGCCCACTCAAGCCGCCAACCCTCCGAAGAGGGATCTTAGTTCCCTATTATCGGGAAAACCTGCGCCCCCCGCTCCCGCGGACCGCATTAAAACCCCCCCGCCCGTATACGTTAGGGACAAGGGTGCCTGGCCGGCCCTTTCCAAAATTCTCGACACAAAGTCGATAAATTACAAGGCCCGAACGCTCAGGGATAACCTTTGCGTTCAGGTCTTTTCATCCGACCACCATAGATTTTTAACTTCATACCTTCGCTCTGAAGGTATCGGTGGCCACACCTTCCCCCTACCCGAGGAGCGCGTCCTAAGGGTAGTCATTAAGGGCATCCCAAAGGAAATAGACTCCGGGATAGTCCAATCGGATCTTGTCGAGCAGGGATACCCCGTAAGGGATGTATTCCGCATGCTCAAGAGAACAACTAAAGAAGAGTACGACATGGTACTCGTTGTCCTCGATCCCACCCCGAGTGGGAAAAAGATATTTAGCCTGAGAGAGTGTTGCAAGCTCTCGGGGCTGAGGGTTGAAACCCCCCTCAAACATTCCTTCACACGACAGTGTCACCGCTGTCAACTCTACGGGCATGCGGCCCGTAACTGTTTCGCTAGGGCACGGTGCGTAAAGTGCCTAGGCGACCACGGCACGGCGGACTGCAAAAGAACGCTTCCGTGCGCTGAGCCACCGGCGTGCGTGCTTTGCGGGCAACAGGGCCACCCAGCGAATTATCGTGGGTGCCCTCGTGCCCCCAAGGCGCATAAGCCGGCGTCTGGGCGCACGGCGGGGCGCGATGCGGTCCGTCGTGACGCGGGAGCAAAGCCCACGTACGCGCCGGCCCCACCTCCTAAGAATAGTGCTTGGACCAAGCCCCCCGTTACGGAGGGCCCTCCCCAGCTCACGTCAGAGGCCTTCCCGCCTCTGCCAACAAAATCGGCAGCCGTGAAGCCTTTCCAGGCGCCGGCGCCGACCCCCATCATAACGGCGAGGCCCACACGCAAGGTGAGCCCTCCGGCTAAAGCCCTCAGCCACACGGCGGAGGCCGCCGCGGAATCAGAAAAGGTCCGCGACGCCTTAAATCTCGCGTTTAGCATCGTAGACGCGTTAGACATAGACGCTCTTGTCGCCTTCTCCGAGGCTTTCAAATCCGCCAATAACGCGGAAGACAAGAAGCAACTTGTAATCGAGCACGTCCAGCTCCTTAAGTCCGTGCGACAATTTGCAGACTCCACCACACCGCAATAGCTACGACCACGTCTAGGATCAAGGCTCGATCACTGTCCGTAGTGACTTTTAATGCAAACGGTTTCAAGCCGCAGGCAGATTTGGTTCGAGATTTCCTCGTTCGCCACCAAATAGATATTTTCCTAGTACAGGAATATTTCCTCAAGCCCAGCGTTCACGCTCCCAGATTCGCGAATTACAACGTAGTGCGAAACGACCGACCTACGGCGAAAGGCGGTACGCTCATTTATTATAGACGAGCGCTTCACTGCTCGCCGTTAGACCCGCCCTCCCTTACCAATATAGAGTGCTCTGTGTTGCGCGTAGCCATGACCGGCCATCAGCCGATTATTATCGCGTCGGTGTACCTCCCTCCCGCCAAGGACATACTAGAGAGCGATCTCAGAACCCTGTTTGCGATGGGCCCCTCGGTCTTATTAGTCGGGGATCTCAATAGCAAACACGGGGACTGGAATAGTTCAAAACAAAACCCTAATGGGTTAGCCCTCAATAGGCTTATAGACGTGCTCAATTTCAACGTCATTGCCCCCATACAACCGACTCGCCGTGGCATAACAGGCAACGGCCTTCTCTCAACGGACGTCATAGACGTAGCGGTTTTACGTAACGTGGCACTACAGCCGCGAAGCGTAGAGACGTTACACGAGTTAGACTCGGATCACTTCCCGGTTCACTTTGAATTCGGCCCTCCTAACACTCGAGAGAAGAGGTTCAAGTCCATTGTCGACTGGCAGAAGTTAGACGAGGCCCTCAAGCCCGCCGACACCTCTGCCCTCCCAAATGTCCCCGACAATTTAGTCTCGTCCGCTCACGCGTTAGACGCGATCTCCTCGGTCACTAATCACATTCAGACCAAGGTCGCCGAGTCGTCCCGGAAGGTCCCAGATGAGTTCGCTCAACGCTGGGAGCTTCCCCCGGACGCGAGGCGTCTATTGACCGAGAAGAACGCGGCGACTCGCGCCTTCGCCAGAGCACCGACCGACGAAAACCGCAGAGCACTCCGCGCCTCGCAGCGCCGAGTCAAAGAGCGCATGCGGGAAATTAGAAACGAACGCTGGGACCGTCTTACCAGCGAATTGTCACCTTCGCACACGGCCTATTGGTCTCTCGCGCGTTCCCTAAAAACCGACACGGTGGCGTCCATGCCCCCTCTCAAGCGTCCAAATCTGCCTGACGCATTCGACGACGACGAAAAAGCCGAGTGCTTAGCCGTCAACCTAGTGGAGCAGTGCACCCCGTATCTCGATCATAGCGACCCGGCGCACGTCGAACACGTGAACCGCGAGGTCGAACGCATCGTAGCACTGCCCCTCCCTCCCGAGCCGCTCCCTCCTACGTCGATCGCCGAGGTCAAAACTCTAATAAAGAGTTCACTCCCTCGTAAATCTCCAGGTCTCGACGCCATCTCGAACAAGGTCCTCCGGTGCCTCCCGCCCCATCTGATATGCCTACTAGTGTCCATTTTCAATTGCCTCCTTGAAAACTGCACCTTCCCGGCGCAGTGGAAAGAGGCCATTGTCATTGGTATTCACAAACCAGGCAAACCCCGTAACAACCCCACCAGTTACCGCCCTATCAGCCTTCTCAATACGCTTAGCAAGCTTTACGAGAAGGTACTTAAAAAGCGCCTCCTAGACTTTGCCCTAGATAAGGGGCTCATTCCCGATGAGCAGTTTGGCTTCAGGCCGGCCCACTCGTGCGTTCATCAAGTCCATCGAATCACGGAGCACATCCTCTCCGGGATGAATAGCTCCCTGAAACCGAGAGCCACGGGTGCGCTCTTCTTCGACATAGCGAAAGCTTTCGACAAGGTCTGGCACAACGGCTTGGTTTACAAGCTCTACCACCTTAATGTGCCACTAAGACTCGTGCATATCGTACACGACTTCTTGTCCGACCGCTCAATGCGCTATCGCGTAGAAGGAACGTTATCGTCTCCTCGCCCCATCATGGCCGGAGTCCCTCAGGGCTCGGTCCTCTCGCCCCTTCTGTTCACGCTGTATACCGGCGACATCCCTAGGGCTCCCAATGTGGAGCTAGCCCTCTATGCCGATGACACCGCTCTCTATACCACCCATAAAGATAGAGGTGTCATTGTGGACAGACTCCAGACCGCTACCACGTCGTTAGGCGAATGGTTTCGGAAATGGGGCTTCCAAATAAATCCCGAGAAAAGCGTAGCAGTTCTCTTTGCCAGGGGCAACCCCGGTGCTATCGCTAGGGATAAATTTCACCTCAAGACAGAGGTAACCCTATACGGGCAAGCCATTCCATGGCAAAAGTCCGTTAAATATCTAGGAGTCACGCTCGATAGTGGCATGTCTTTCCGAAAGCACATAGCCGCCGTTCGCAAGAAGGCACATTTTGTCCTCTCTCGCCTTCATTTCCTCCTAAATAAAAGGAGTCAAATGTCTCTAAGACACAAGGTCACCCTGTACAAGGCCTGCATCCGACCGTGCATGACATACGCTAGCGTAGTCTTTGCGCATTGTGCCCCCTCCTATATACACCGACTACAGGTGCTTCAGTCGCGATTCATGAGAATCGCGACCGGTGCGCCCTTCTATGTGAGAAACGTCGATCTCCACCATGACCTGGAGCTCCCTACCATAGCCCAATGGATGAAGTTGGCGTCCACACGCCACTTTGACAAGGCTAAACACCATCCCAATCCGCTGGTGCGTAATAGCATCAACTATTACCCCTTCCCGACAAAAAAGGCTCGTAGGAGGCCCCGACACATACTAACGGATCCGGACGATCCAATTACTGTAGCAAACAATAAATTAAATGCCGCCCGCGCGGCCAATAATAAAAATAGCCAATCACAGATTAGGGTAAAAAACCGCCTTCACCGGGGAAGGCGAGGACCTTTACTTCGCACTTCGCTCACTACAGTGAGCTTCCGTCCTGCCCTTCAGGCGATTGACCGCCCCGCGACGGCCCAAGCCGAGGTTCGAGTCTCACAGGAGACGCCCTTGCGCTAGCCGCGGGATAAAACGCCATTCTGGCCGAGCTACGCTCGCCAAAACAGCCCGAGCTGAGCTGTAAAGGCCCATAAGGCCAACAGCGAGATTCCATAAAGAAAAAAAAAAAAAAATCAAACCTTCAATACTCAATACTGTGCAACGTAACTATCCACGTATTTTAAAATGATTTGTAAATGTTTATTTTTTATTATTCTGATAATTGGTACACACACTCGTTTTGTCAGAACAAGTTATCAGCCACGCGATCATGAAGAAATATATTTTGAGAAAAATTTTGAATCTGTGAAGCCTGTGTATTTAAAAAAAGTTCCAAGAGGTGTAATCAGCGTTAATTAAATTAAAAAATTGGGTAAGACTTATATTTATTTTTGAGCGATGATGATACAAAAATATAATATATATAAATGTTTTAATGCACTATGACATCAATTATTATTACCAATTGATATCAGACAAGCTCAGTCTCTAAATTTATTTAAAAATCTTCTTTTTCTTCTGCCTCGTAAGCTACTACTAATATATATTAATTGTGTAAAAACTAATTAACGTTTGGCAGTGCTTTTACATGTCTGTTTATACATATTATTATTATTATTTTTCTTTGGATTTTATTTTATTTAGTTTTAGTTATAGTTGCATGTTATTTTGAGTTGTTTTTTGTTATTTAATTATGCACTTCTTGTACTTTACCCTCTGTAGGCGTTTTATTTTTTTTATGGTTCCATATTAGGGTTGCCTGGAAGAAATCGCTTGTGAGCGATAAGGCCGCCTGTTGCCTAATAACTTATGTACCCTACTTACTTTTTGTTTGTGTAATTATGTATATTATGTTAACAAAGTATAAATAAATAAAGATTATTTATAAGTAAAGATAATAAAGTAAAGATAAATAAAGATTATAATTAAGATATAGACGCTGACAGAGCGCTCACGCCTTAGATTTCTGTATCGGTTTCGTGATCATTTGTTTTTTTCTTCTAAGTAGGTGACAAGCCAGACACACGCCGTCAACGTTTTATGTCTAAGGCGTGCCGGTTTTCTAACTATGTTATCCTTCACCGCACGAACGTGTATTATTTTCACATAGACAGAAAGACCATGTTGCCCAGCAGGGCATCGAACCTACAACCTTTCCGATGAGAGTCGCACGCTAAAACTACTAGGCCAAACTGCCCTTACGAGACCATCATCATTGGATCATTTCTATAGTAAGCTCTTCACGCAACTTTTCACAATACACGATTTACTACAATGCATTATTGATAGGATTATTAATATCAACCTAAAAGTTTTCATTTATTCTTTATTTATATGCCCACGGATGTATTTCCGAACCAATTCGACTTAGAGTTCTTCAAGAAAAAAGCAAACAAATTCTTAAAAGGCAACACACATGCGAGCCTTTTGGCAATGTGAGTGGCCATGGGCGGCGATATCACTTAAAAACAAGTGATCCTCCTGCCCGTTTGCCTCCTACAACATTTAAAAAAATACTCGCCTCATAAAGGAGTGGCAGAGACCATGGAACTCCCCTTGCTATGGCCCTGATAAACTCACGCTTCATCCACTTTCATGACATTCACCCTGCATGTTCGTTAGTGAAGATATTTTCAAAAGCTATTTTGGTAATTTCATTTTACTTAAACATTGAAAACCAGAATAGCCCAGTAACAAAATAGTTAATGTTTTGGATTCTTTTTTATTTCAGAACAACTGTCAAGGGTCAACGCAAGAACTGGATTTGAGCTTAATACTGAACAGTTTAATTATCGTATAGTTTTATATTTATTATTACAAACCAAGTGTTTTAATTATTATTTTTTCGAATGAATAGAATATATTTTAACCTTCTATTGATTACTCGCATAATTTTCTACGCGAATAGACTGTACAACGCTTGAAAGAAAGAAAATGATTGCAATATGAAAATAGTAAGAGATGAACAAAGGTGTTTTATTACAATAACAGAAGTTCGTTATTGATATGGTATTTTCATATATTTTTTAAATTAAATTGTATATAGCAAAGGCTTAATTTATTCAAATAAAACCAAAACATAACGTTTGGTCCCTGTGGCAGTGTACCTGTAACGCTGGCAGTATTTCCTTGCTGTATTGGAATACTTATTAGTTGAGCATAGAAAGCACGAGCACTCTTTTTATACTTAGTTTTAGGTCTAATATAACATATATTACTACTATATATATATAGAGAATTTGTAGGGTAAATTCGATCCTGCACTCTGAAACACGGGTTCGTTTTTGTACCCCACTATCCAAAAATTTCATGATACATCTATATAAAAATTGCATAACTAACGGCCCTTATACGAAACATACATGTAGATAGTATAAGCCGAAATATATATCTATAAAATAATAATAAAAAATTAGGTGGACACCCCTTATCACTTAGGGGTTCGAAAGATAGATTGTAGCTGATTCTCAGGCTTACTGAATATACATAAAAAAATTCATAAGCATCGGTCAAGCCGTTTCGGAGGAGTATGGGAACGATCATTGTGACACGAGAATTTTCTATATACCTATAGATATTGGTTAAAATAGAAAATGCCTTATATAAAATATTCAATGTTTAGCAATATAAAAAGTGAGTAAAATAATCGAAGTAAAAAGGTAATATTAACAACGCAACGCAATCTAAGCGATCTCTTGAGTAGACGTGAGAAGATCTGATTGGTTGATATGAGGTGGTCGTTGTATTTATGAACGTCACTATAAAAAAAAATTACAAAATTTACATTACCTACCAGTTCCCAAATCAAGGGAGGAACTGGCAAGAACTTTACCGCGACTCCTTTTAAGCTTTAAATCTTTGTATACAAAAAATCTGTAAGGCTTTGACCTAAAAATTGACCACTGAGTGAACTCCTAATTAGCTTAACGCTACTGATCAGTTAGAACGCAGAAATGTGTCTTCGGGCCCAATGTTTGTTAGGGAATTTGATAAAGAGTAGAAATAATATTGTAGATATTAAAACGAAATTAGGACGTTACATTTTTATTTCTCAATTTACCATTTTTTATAATACAAAGGCCTAACTCGATATATATAAACACATACAAACACATACATACGCATAAACACACCAATATCTATTATTCTTATATTTTAGTAGGTTACGACGATCATGATAATTCATTGTTAATACTGTTACCAAGACGGGTCGACTGCAATGTTTCTAGATTTTTCCACTAGTTAGAGAACTTTTCAGCAAGCTGTAATATGATTTCTGACCGTTTCAGGAGAGGGTCAATCACATATTAGAAAATTGTAATTTTCATAATGTTACCCTAGTTTTCAGGAAGCTGAAACCTTTTTTCAGTCGGTTTCAGAACAGGTGTAGTCGGTTAGTGCAGTTTTCAGGAGACCCGTTTTCAGGCGTTTTCAGGCCTAGTTATACCCCTTTGATGAAGGAATATTCTAGACCAAACTTTCTAGGTGTGAGACAAGGACGAAATGATACGAGAGAGAGAGAGAGAAGATCAGATCTTTCTCGAAACTAGACGAGCACTCTAGAACGCCGTACGACAAGGACGGAGCAACGTGCGAAAGAGACAAAGAGTGCGAACGTTCTAGAATTGTGCAATCGCTACTCAGTAGCAAGCCCGCCTAGAAAGTTCTCGAATATTGTTTAGAATTATTCCCAGGGATATATAAGCGAGCCGAAACGCGACTAGTCACTTAGTTTTGAATGCGATTACACGAGAGAAACACCGAAGCGATAAAGTGCGAATAAAGTGAATATAAGTGATAAAGTACTGTGTGAAGTGTGCATAAGTGAAGTATTTTGTGACTGTGTTTTTGTGTGTTATAAGTGAATCTCTGCAATTAATTTTGTGCCCATAAATTCCTCATTGATTTTTCAAGAAATAAACCCTTGAAGAAATCTACGGCATTTTCTATCCGATCCCCTAGCTCGTAACAATACATACATTTTTCGTTATTAAGATACAATGTGACTAATAAAATAATTTAAATTTGACATACATTCAGTTCGAATATGTCTACTCATAAACTCGGCTAAAATAACAAACATCCATAAATATAAATTTTCGACTTTACAACAATAATAAAACAGTGGAATTTGTAGCAAAACGATAATGTCTGTACTTAATGTTGAGAGAAAAACGAGGGTACTTTGGAATTTATTGCAAAGTTACGATCCGGCTTGCGATCGTGGCCTCGCTTTTTGTCCTACTTATAAAAAGGGGTAACTTTATGAAGTTATATAAAAATATATGTATAAGATTATTAGAAACTGCAACCAAAATTTGTATGGCTATCAAATGGATTAAGATAGAAACATCCAAGTCTTCGCTGACCACATCTTAACACTTAGAAGTGAATCGACTCAGGATCTTTCCCTGATACTGGGAAGAATGTTTTCGTGGTAATAGATTTTGTTACAAAGGAATTTGACGAAATGGAAAATATTCAATTAGATGACATGAGTTAAAACAATTATAATGCATTTATTGTAAATTACCTCATCAAATATGTAATTTAATTGTATGCAACTAGGAACATATAAATTGAAACAAGAAAATCAAGGCTCCCTGACTGAGGAGGACGCTAGCTGAGGCTGAAAAATAGCTAAGTATGAGTGCATGACGGTCGAATCTTCATGCGAGAAAACGCCGTATTAAACTACCTGCATATATATTAAGGCATATTTAATCGCTTACCATAAACCACAAACAAAATTAATGATTATAAAAAAAATGTAAAAGGTTTCAGAACAAAGACTGCAGATTCTTAACAATAAATAAATATATAATATTAAAAAATCAATGGTACAAATGGTATAATGGAAAAAGATAGCTTTCATTTTATATATATTTGTATATGTAATATACTTAGTATCCTAATAATAATAGCAATGAATGAATCAATCAATGGCGTCACAACCTTTTTTTTAGGTCTGGGCCTCAGATTTCTGTATCTGTTTCATGATCAATTTTTAATCTAATAGACAAGTAGGTGATCAGTGCCTGACACACGCCGTCGTCTTTTTGGGTCTAAGGCAAGCCGGTTTGCTCACGATGTTTTCCTTCACCGTTTGAGCCAATGTTAAATGCGCACATAGAATGAAAGTCCATTGGTACATAGCCGGGGATCAAACCTACAACTTCAGGGATAAAAATTGCACGCTGAAGCCACTGACCATAATAAATATGAACCTCCATAGAAATATTACGAATTAAACAATAAAATGTGTGCGTGTACTAGTGTACACACGTAAGAAGTGAAACTTCTTTATGACCTTTCGAAAAAGTTATATAAGATAAAGTTTAACAAAATACTTTTATTATCATATACATGAATACAAATAATATAATAATTTCATTCGATAAAGAAGTTTTACTTCAAAAAAGTCAACCAATTACAAATACCATTTATAGTAATGTTAAGATAATATTAATACCGCAATTACTCAGGGAATTGCCGATTAATCGTTGTTTGAATGCTCGAATTATTTACGAACATATGTTCTAGTTATCTATTAATGACTTATAGGGTTGCCGATTGCGATAGAGTTCACGACTTTTATTGTCTTCGTAATAAATATCATAAAGTTTATTTATTCACTTTTAGTGACATTTTTAAGAGATCACGACTTGGACTGTAAAGGTTTCAGTCACCTACACAAACATTAAATATGAAAAATAGCAAAATAAATACCACTGTTACTAACATAGACAGACGAACTGGAGTTTAATATATAAAGAGGAGGGCTGGTGTACTGCTTCTCCAACCTAAAGAGTGGACGACCTATTCAATCACTGGCCTAAAGGCCCCAGTATCTAATGGGGAAAATTTGTATACAAATATAGCTCTCATCATCATAGTGATTCGAAGGCACATATTGTCTCTTTCTTCCCATCTCTCTTCTCTTGTGTAACACATGACAATTTCTTTTATCTGCTATTTGATTTGGTCTTAATTTTTCCGTTACTTCAGACACAAGTACTAGTTTTTTTAAAAGCTGTATCTTATTTCGTGAGTAAAAATATCACAACCCGCACTAAGATACACGAAATCCACAAATAGCGATATGTACACAATTTCTTGTTCATAATCAAAAAGGGTATTTCAATATTTATACATTTTAATAGCCTAATCATTAGTCGAAACCCTGTTACAGCTAAAACAGTCAAAATCTCGAGCACGCCGTTCGTAAGAGCAAATATTTTAGCATTTCAAACGAAGCTAACACAGTGCCTATTATGTAACCTGCTTTATATACCTAGATCTAGTAAATTTGGATGCTAGCCAAATGCAACGCTCATCCATTATGTTGACTCAGCACTGTATGGGGAGTGCGTTGATCCATTGGCACACGGCAATTACTAATGTAATTAATATTATTTATGTTCACTCAACTGTGAAACTACGGCTTATTGGTTAAGTAAGTCACGAGTGTGTTAATTATATTAACGAGGAATTGCTAAATAAACTGGATCGTCTCCAAAACTTCTGTATCCGATTTATATTCGGTCTTAGAAAGTATGACCATATCTCTGCGTTCCGCAAGTGGCTAGGCTGGCAGTGACGTGATGCTCACGTTCTACTTCTCTTAACCTTAAATCTCCTTTCTATATCAAAAATGACTTAAAATTTTTGGGAGCCCATAACTATAGCTTACGCTCTACGAAAACTATATCCTTGAAACCCCATCTCATAACTCTTCCTTTCATGGCGAATCCTTTAAGGTCTCTGCAGTTAGGCTGTGGAATTCACTTCCCGTCTCTATTCACTTAGCTCCTTCTCTATCCTTTAAATCTCTACTGTACAAATATTACCTGTCCACATCGTAACTTTCGTACCAACCGATGTGAGACTGTAATAAAATTATCGTGGTTCATGTGCACTTTTTCATTTTCAAATTGTGTCATTCTTAGTTTAGGTTTTTTTGAACCTATTTAAGTTTTGTGTATATAACTTTATGTATTATGTATTTCTGCACTTCTTGCGTGCCTTATCTAATTTAATTATATGATAAAAATATCATGAGTAAATTTTTTTTATAGAACGGACGGCAAACGGGCAGGAGGCTCATCTGATACCAGTTTTTGCCGCGCACCACCACTATGTGGAACCAGCTTTCCCAATGAATTTGACTTACAGTCCTATAAGAAAAGGCCAGCCACGTACTCGCGAGCCCTCTGACATTGGGAGTGTCCATAGTATTAATCACATCAGAAGAGCCTCTAAAAATAACATATTGATTATAGTATTGTCTTTTGTTAACATAGCTTTCAATAATTTTAATAATAATAAAAAAAAGTTTTTCCCGTCGTTTCGCCTGCTTTACAGCGTGCGTGGTCACGGTCACCGTGTAAATTAATTAAATAGTTATAAGTTTTTAATAATACTACATAGCTTCAATCCGTTTAAATAGTGTTTTCCTAATATTGATTATAATTAACGTACCTCGTTACTTAATGTTACGTTAACGTTATGTGGAGCAAAGGCAGTTCTATCTGGCTTCCAAGTCAAGCAAAAGCGATACGTTCGTACTATCCTTTTCACGAAGTTGAGGCCATTTTCGACCCCCTATAACTTGTTTGTGGATAAAATTAGGCGCCTGCGATATCAGTTACCAAGCAGACATCCTATAAACACGGTTTACTTAAAATTTTATTCAATTTGAACCAGCAGTTTAAGAATTATAACTACTCAAATTTATAAATTTATCACTGACTGACCAATCATCAAAATTCTAAGACATGATCACACAGAAGTTTCAAATTATTTATTTATTAACACTTCGTTACATTACAATATAAAAAATTGAACATAATTAAATCAAAAGGAGGGCAACTAGCGGCCTTATCGCTTTCGAGAGATCTCTTCCATGCAAATTAATAATACAATAAGTGTTTAGTTTATAAATCAAGAAAAAACATTGTAATATTGATGTGGTCAATTTAAGATTATTAGGTTAGCTAATTACGTAATAAGGCTGAATGTCCCAAGCATGGATGAGTATCTTTATATATCTTATTTTTACTGTAGAACTGCGAGAATTGGTATTTTTTACAAGTTATGTTTTATGGTGGCATTTCTCAATTGAATTAATTCAAATATCGCTTGAAAAATACTTTAAACTCGCACAAAGTAGCAAACGACACGTCTGTTCGTATTTCAATGGGCCCAAACCCACTGTTCAAAGTAAATACAGCCCTCCGGAGTGTGCTGTGATTGAAGCATGTTACATGTCCGGTGGGTCCATTTCCCAAAATGCATGGATTTAGGTTACACCCGCCTTGTGATCTGTGCGTAGGCATAAATTGGTTCAATGAATTTGATCAGACATAAGATCTACTATCTCTATAGGAATAAGTGTCTAGGTAGTTTAGGAGTAAATGTATTGAGACGCCTTCGTAGAGGTTTTCGGAACAAAAAGTATTTTACTTTCCCTTCTTTTAGAAATGTTTGTTTTTTTTTTTAAGACATTGGACAGGGAGCTGAAGGCTCGTGATTGCGTTACCATAGTTGCATTAAAGATTCGGAAATACTTCAGCGGATAGGTGACGGCAAGTGGCAAGTGTCTTAAAAAAAAGTACGTGCGTACAATGTACACAAAAGCCCCAATCATAATGATCATGTATTTGTATATCTTATATAGATATACGTACTAATATAATTAATTTAAAAAAATGCGTTTACTGTACCAGACGTTATGTGACAGAATTGCTATCTAAAGTTCTAAGATGTAACTACTAAACGAATACATCAACCAATAGCGTGTATTTTTTCTCGATCTCCCTTTCTCTCTCTCTCTCAATCGGCCTCAATCGCTCTCTCCCTTTTCTTCGACAAAAAACGCTGCACATCTTCGTGACGTTTCATCCGTAAAAAAAATTACCCTCAGGCGATTAAAGAAGTTTCACTTCAAAAACGCTTATTTGTGGAACCACAAGTGGGTATTTTAAAATAATATAAATTCATTTTCATACATCGAAATATATTGTAAAGATGTAGGCTGACGATAGCTCCCATTCTTAAACTAAAGAACTTTCTTATTATAGCTAAAGGTCGAAAGTCTTCAAAATAATTTTTCTATTGTGAAGGCAAAAAATATATTATAAGGTCCGGAAAAGTTATTTTTTGCTTTAGTGTGCTCACAAGCACTAGCCGAATCCATTATAACACATGGACTTTCAAGCTATGGGAGAATATGCAAAACTTATCTAAATCAAATATTTGCAATACAAATACGTATTTTAAAGACAATATAGGTGGTGTCCCGGCGTAATGGAGCAAGGGAGTGTAATTTTAATCGCTGTCGCGTGCGCACTAAATATATACTGCATACCGTATAGCATTTACTTTTTTCTTGATTCATCATTTAAGGATCCACTGTTTGGAGGGAGATACGCCACTGTTGATGGTAAGTGCTAGTTTTAGTCTTATCGATTATTGGATTCCTTTTTTATTATACTGACACGCGACAGCCGAACCAGCGCATATTATTTCACCGAGGGAAGGGAGCATCCTGGATATAGCTTCTGGATACCCAGGCCCACACACTACCAGCTACACTCCATACTAATATAACAAGAAACAATATTAAACTTAAATTTAAAAAAAATATTACATGAATCAAACAATTATAAATTATGCATAGCAAAAAATTAAAGTAATCAGACATTATCGTCATTTAATACATATTTGAGTATAAGAACTCATCCTGCATTCGAATTAGAATTCTCTACAAAAACAGGTTTCTTGCATCGGCTATCTATGGCGCGACAGTGTTTAAATTGGTTTATTACGTTTTACGTGCAATTTTAATGCTTTGAATTGTTTGATTGTTATAGTTTATATGTCATTGGCCTTAGTATATATGTTAATGATTTAAATATGTTCGACATCTTGGTGAACAGAACAACTGTGTACAGTTTATGTTTCCACCACACTTTTAAATAAAAAAATAATGTATTAATTACTCGTTTAAATTACTTAAATTATTTTTTCCTAAAAAGCTTATCTCTAGTCTAAAACATACTACAAGACAAACGAAAACAATATTCCCTAAGACTTTGTTTGACACATTTTTGTTTTGAGTCGGGTTCTTATTATATTTTCTTTCAAAAAAGCTATGACTCATTTAAAATACATAATTAATTATATTTAATTGTTAATTTATTATGATACGTCTTTACTAAATTTATTGAAATAAACCCGATAACTTTGCCATTACAAACCTTCAGGCGTTCAACATTTCAAATATACGTTTTTGGCGAACACGCGTACTACTTTAAAAACTTCTACAACTTAATGCAAATGTATTATTATTAAAAGAATTTTTAACTAAATTAACATTTTTAAATGTTTTAGGTAACATCATTTGGAGGAAGGAGGAGCTTACTTCAATCTAATAGTATCCATGACCTACTGGTCATGCTTATACTCAACCACTGACTGGCCGGCTCGAAGGCCCCAGTAGCTGGATAATTAGTTAGCTAGTTTATATAGCGGTCGAAATAACTTGCAATTCAGGGTATGAGGTCATCGTACGCGCAGATTATATCTATCGCTACAATCTCCCTTCTCATCTCATCGTAACGTTATTTTACTTTAACTAAGAGTGCAATTAGATGTTTTAGTTTTCATAAGCCTCTCACCGACCACGGTTAGTGAAACGCACTTTATAAATTAGCGATTATATCCGTTAAAGATTTATACAACAGTTGTAGCACAGGTCCTAGTTCTGAAGCGTCCTTTTTAACAGAAAAGCACGTTCAAAATTCCACAGCCGAAATGTTCAATGTGAAATCAAACTTTTTCTTTGTACATTTGTTCGTACAAACATCGTGTGAAACCAGCATGATTTAAACCAATCGTGTGTTGAGTATAGAATACTGATCTTGAGAATAACCAATAAAATAGATACAGAAACAGTAGGTCAACAGTTATTTTATATAACTGGACACTCACATTGCTATAGGGCTCGCAAGTTCGTTGCCACTTTATTTCTCAAAGGATTACATTCTCTTAGCGAGGAAATTTAGAGTAGATCCGTTATGTACATCGTGTTACGAAATTACTTTAAAATAATCTATATAAAATAAAAATATTTGTTGCTAACATATTACGTGAATAAATACAGGTATGATTTGCATACATAAATAAAATACGAGATACATAAAAATTACGTTACATTTCAATTACAACAGCTTTAAAAGTAAATTAAAGCTAAAATAAATCCAGCTTACATTTCCGAAGTACCACGAAATATGCAATCTGGTTCTAGGACGAAAACAACCCGGAAAAATACTAAAATGTAAATGCATCTCAAAGAGTTGCACGTTGAGTGCACTACCAATATTGACGGAATTCATAATTAAAAGCAACTCTGAAATTCGTGCAACGAATTCTTAGTAATCTTGTTTAAATCCTTTTAGATTGTTTATTTAAAGGCATACGTACGACAATTTTCTATCGCATAAATGGAAAGCGAATTTATACTTTTTTTAATAGAAAAAGAGGCTTACAGAAAGCTCACCTGTTGTTGATACCGGCGACCATTGACGGACACACGATGCCAGAAGGCTCGAAAGTGCGTTGCCGGCATCGCTACGCTCTTTTCTTAAAGGACTGAATTGTTCTTTTAAATTTTATTGCACGTATATAAAATTAAATAGTGGAGTTATTTCTTTTCGTAAGATAATTTTTAAATCGGCAGTGTATCACGTGACGATTACGTGATTGACATATTATTATAAAAAACAAACTGTTTCGTGACTGTCAAGCATTTAATGTTCATCCCGTCGTATGGTTCTTTCTTCTAAATAATGGTTCGAATTGACAAGATAATAAAAAAATATAGAATTATTTAGTTATGAAATATGATTGACATATATATTTCTTGTAAAATAGTTATAACACAAAGCAAAAAACGTAATATAATGTCTGTTTAAGCGATATGAAAAATTATGATTTTTAGTTTTACCTGAATATGATTTTGTGGGAATCGAAAAACACTTGAGATCTCTTTAGGCTTGCGAGAACGATTTAAGGTTGGTGGACTCAGTTTCCGAACTTAGACTCATAATCCGTCATGGTCCGTGGTGGGTAAAGTCCTGGCGAATTTAGCCAGCCTAGCTCCTTCCATAGAAGTCTCCTGGTCACTTTACAGGATCCACGGAGTGACCTCACTGCTCCGAGGATTTCTGCATGTTATTCAGCCCGTAATTGTACCTCACATTATTTCCGAGAACGTCGGCAATATCCGTTTCTGTAACTGTCCACATCCTACTAATAATTACAAATTTACTTGAGGATCATTTTCCTATATAATTATTTTGCCAATGTGTATGTCCACCCAGGTTAATATTGTTTGAATGTTTTTGAACTGAAGGTATGTATAACATATATAAGGTAAATGTTACATATAAACATACTTTAAGGTCAAGGTATTTCAATGCGGTTATTATTAATTTAACTGTCTTAATTATCATATTAGTACGATATATATATATATATATATATATATATATATATATATATATATATATATATATATATATATTCGTATAATATTAGAACAAATCATAATTATGATATTTTTTTTGTAAATAATGTTAGCGATAAGAGCTACTAACAAATAATTCAAAAAATGTATTTATTCACGTCAGTGATTTTTTTAATAATAATGATTCGGTGTTACAGTGTATGTGGCAATGTTAGTCATTTCATTCATTAAGGACACTTTTGTGTTGTTTAACTACATTACATTTATTTTAGGTTAAAATTTTTTAAATAATAATAAACAGCCCGATCTAAAAAAACTTAATACAAAAACATTAGGTACAATTTAATATCGACAACAAAATGAAAGTTCAAAGCACAAAGGTAAGTAATAAGTGTAATCATAAAATCATATTTCCTCAAGTGCAGCGATGCACGATGGTCCAATTTGTATCGTCAAATTCATGTGAAAGCACTCGTAGGGTTGTCAACCGTGACTAATTGGAACGAGTATCTTCAAGGGTTAGGTATTTTTATACCCGCGAAAGTCGTTTAAAGTTTGACATGTCAAGAGATAAGAGGTATACGTATTTATAAAGGGCATTCCATCTGTTTAACTTTGGAATCATTAGTGCTGTACTGTTTTGTTTTAATTAATTTGCAGATGTTTAGGACTCCAAAATTGTACATAAAAATCTGTCATCGCGTGCGCTGTGGAAACTATTGATGAAAGAACAAAAAAATGAGTTACATTATTATAGAACGTAATTGATACGTTCTATTCTACTTTTGTAGATATTGATCTACAAAAGTGATTATTTCCAACACTATATTGAAATTGGTAATACTTTTTCTAACATTTTCTATAGAAACCATGCATTTTTTAAATGTGTGAAATTCTTATAGCAATAGATTAAAATGTGTCCAGTAGTATTATTTTAATCTTTCTATTAGGCGCATAAAATATGTATTTTAATCACTAATCTCGACTTTTACCTACTGTATTTTTATAATTTCATTTTGTCAAAAACCAACAGTTTATAACGCAACACAAATCTTCTAAAATCTACCTAAAATCTTTACAAGTCACTAAACTAAACTAAAACAATTTGTTGGCAACTATAGCCACGTGACAAGCGCCCGCGCATCATTGATCGATCGGTGCCTTTTGTTGCGTTGACGTCTCCATGCATTCTGATTGGCGAATGGCCGGGTCAGAACTACTAAACAAGAATTTCTTTTTCTGTCTCAAAATAAAACTACATGAAATGTTGTATATTGAAGTTCTAAGACACTGAAGTTCTACAATTAAATGTCTCTAATTTTATAAAAGAAAGTTTTGCATTTAGAATTTTCGTATTTAACATTTTTATTCTTATATATACATATGTCCTGCCCGTACGATTTTGGTTACTACTAGGCCGGTTGAAGGTAAAACTCTTTCAACACTTTGTTACCAACGAGCTTTGGACATGAGGCAACTCCTGATGTAGGCAATCAGGCAACTTCAAATATAATTTATAAATTATGAGCCATCCTATTTTTTTACATATTTAGCTAGACTGTATTTGTTTCGTTCCGAAAATATGTCCACAAGCAAAAAATGTTTTCAGTGACAACCCTAAGACTAGCGTTACCAAATCTAGGGCGTCTCGCATCCCGTATGCCAATGTTTATACAAGTCTACAAACAATTCCAGAGTATTTGCGTAGTTGAATCGATCGTAAAGCTCCCGAACGTTAGCTTTGCTCCAGACAAAGGGATTTTAAATTGTTGTTACGACACACCTGAGATAGACATAAATTTGTGTTTATTTTTATTGCAAAACACAATTCTCATCCTTAAAAAAGGTGGATAGTAGCAATAGTAGCGGTAGCAAGTAGTTGGAAAAAGTTGGAGGAGGCTTTTACCCGTGAAGGGGTTTCGATCGACGGTACTAAAAGTAGCTAGGATTTATATAGGATAACAAGATAAAAACAGTACGGTTCCTAAGTCATCGGTGTTCGTTAAGGAATATAAGATTTTATTTCTATTATCTAGTATAGTATTCTATATTAACCACTCGCTTACAACCATAGAACATATGCGAAATAATGAATACTAATTGTTATGTAACGAATGAATGCAATGTAACAGTTGAAGAGAGTGCCTACGTCTGGCTAGACTCTCGGGGCGTAACTCCGCCGATTTTGGAAATCGCCACGCTTATCATGTATAAAATTAATAAAACCTAAGCAATATTTTGTAATAGTAATGGTAATTAAACGGGATTTTGTTATTATTATTATATAAGTATACAATCGTTGTTTCGCGTTAAATTTTGATAATATTTTTTACTATTTTCTTTTATATAAGAATTTAAAGGTATCGCAATGTATGTGATTAGGTACAATAGTTATACTTGTGAGTGTAGGTCAATACACTTATTAATGCATAGAATTTTTTTAATAAAGCTGACCTGCAGTATAGGATCTTTAAAAACCCAATTGAGATTCTGATGAGTTTAGGTTCCTTAATTCAATAGTATTTCGTACCTCCTATAAACTGAAACGTATTGCAAGAACGAACTAAATTACGATTATTTTGTTTGTGGTTTCTCTGTAAGTGTTTTAACTGTCAAACTTACTCGACAGATGATTTTATAACAATCAATAAAACAAAAAAATAATTATTCTATTGCATACCTGAAATATTATAAAATTATAAAGTTTTTCTTATATTCGATATAGTATATCTTATTAATATTACTACTTATGAGGGTTTCATCAATTTCAATGTTGTGCATTCGTTACGCCAAGTTATAACTCGCTGTGTTGCGATACTTAATAATAAATTTTTGGTTTCTCTGTAAGTGTTTTAACTGTCAAACTTACTCGACAGATGATTTTATAACAATCAATAAAACAAAAAAATAATTATTCTCTTGAATATCTGAAATATTATAAAATTATAAAGTTTTTCTTTTATTAGATATAGTATATCTTATTAATCTTACTACTTATGAGGGTTTGGTCAATTTCAATGTTTTGCATTCGATACGCCAAGTTATAACTCGCTGTGTTGCGATACTTAATAAAAATAAAATTTTAACAGTTCGGTCTCTGTAGCAGTGTCACTTTAACGCTGGCAGTAGTTCCTCGCTGTATAGCCATACTTATTCGAGGAAAGCACCACCTCTGGCGTCACCGGTACGATCTACCAGACGCCGACCCAAATCTTTAATAAGCACCTGTACTTATTAGTACTAATAATATTATTCACTTCTTGGATATCCAAACTGTTGGTGTTTGATCGATTGTCGAACTATTGCTAAAACAAATGTCTCAATATAAATTATTTTAAAAAACGACATCAAAAATCACTAAGAAGTATTAATTGATTTGTATTGTCAAAATCATTAAATGTATTAAACGATATTTCATTTGTTAACGAAATAAGGAATTGGGCACATTTTTTAAAGTCCTTCAGTACGTATTGTACTAAAACCTTTACATATAGGCTAAAAATCGAAATGATTGCGTTTGTTTTTTTTGAAATCGAAACAAATTATCTATCGTGGTTGTAGAATAAAAAAATTAATATATTGTTATTCACAGCTTGAATTTTATCGATAACGTAAAAATGATACGACTAGTTCCGTGTTATAACAAGTTTTGTTATATCCGAACTTAAACTAGGCTAAAAGAGCAAACTTATTCCTAAATGGGCTGAGAAAAAAGAGCCTTGCAGTGTCCGTCCATAGGCAGCGGTGTCAACTTACGCAACTTAAATAAATTGTGTATTTAAAGTGAAACTTCTTTATCGGCGTTGTAAAAACAAATACCGTCACATTTTTCGGTCATGCGTCACATTATTCCATTACGCGTCACATTTATTCGTTACGCGCCAACTTTTTCTTGTTCTTGTACCACTGTTGATTTGAAGAAATTCGAAGCTATTAATAATAACGATACTAATAATATAACAAAAATATATAATAACGATAACAATGATAGTAATAATTCTATTACAATTAATAAAATTATGTAATAGGTAAACTTAGTAGTAATAAGGTAAAATGAAATAATTGTATTGTTTGTATTCATGTCTATGATAATAAACGCCTTTTGTTAAACTTTATCTTTAATTTAACTTTATTTAACCAATTTCTGTAAAGTTTGCTTTTAGTACAAATTTTTTGAAAAATAAGGTCATAAAGAAGTTTCACTTCTTACGTGTGTACTAGTACACGCACACAATTTTTTAAAAATAATAATACTCTCTACTGCTATTGTGTCCAAAGAATTTCTATCTCTTTATTTTTACTAAAAAGATATTTTATGTACGTAAATTTTTAAAAGTTTAATTTTATGTCTATTTTAATTTTTATTTACTATATATACACTCTTACAGACTTCTTTACTTACAAAGCTAATGTTTACTATAATACTATTAATTTGTATAATAATAATTATTGAAAAAATAATGTTAAAATGTAAAAGCATGTACCTAATAAAACCTAGCTGTTGTGGTATCTGGCAGAATGACCAGCGCAATTGAACAGTCTGCTCCTCAGCATAATGCCAGAGCCAGTTATAATCACAACACACATGCACAACACTTAAAATGTACCTTCTTCTTTAGAAGAAAAAAAAGGTTATTATATCTGTGTTTCGTTAGTAATCAATGTGATGTCTATGTGATAAATAACGTATTTAAATAAATAAAAATAAAATTTAAGTAAGTCTATAAATAAGTCTTTTGTTAACATAGCTTTTACACATTGAAAGAAAACACTTTTTAACCGGATTGAAGCTATGTATTATTATAAACTTATCATTATTTTTAATTATTTTCCGGACGTCGGAAAATTTAAAATTATGTATATAATATATATTATATACTATAATAAATATAAGTTTAATACATAGCTTCAATCCGGTTAAAGAGTGTTTTCTTTTAATTATTATTGTTCTGTTTAAATAAGCCATCTATGCTCAGTCAACTTGGCATCTTTTATCAATTATTATAAAAACCCAAGGTCAGCAAGGTTATTCAGTTCATTATTGGTACCATTGGAATTGATATTGTGAGATTCAGAGAACAGGCACAAGATAGCCGTCAGCTGTAGCTTGTGCAGTAATTTTACCTATTATATGCATAGTATACTACTTCAGATATCTTCTTAATATATATAAATCTCCTGTCACGATGTCTGTCCGCGATGGACTCCTAAACTACTTAATCGATTTTAAATTAAATTGGCACACCGTGAGCAAATTTATTGCAAATTATTTGTCTATAATTATTTGACAGTCACAATTATCTGTTAACTTCAAAAGATTCTAACAGATGTCGATACTTTTCGACTGGATTGAGTAAGTAATCAATACATGGCACTGCTATGGTAAACCGACAATAAGCTACAATTCAATATCATGATTACCACGTGTTTTTGAGACTAAAGTATAAATTAAATTTATTTTGTAGTAAACGAAATACCGTGAAATTCAATTATTTCTACTTTTTTAATTTTTGGTATTAGCATAGCCAACCACGTTTTACTTAGACCGAAGTGTAAATCAAATTCAAATTATCGTGACGATAATACAGTGAAATTATTCTTTCGTGTCACGGTATTAAGGTTAACTAAAACCACATTAAAGAGAAACGAAGTTCGCGGGGGCAGCTAGTTCTTAGGTGTCGACAGCGGAATTCAATCATATACTCAAAAACAACGGTGCAAATAAATGATGGGTTAAAATTCTGTATATTTTCTGATTAATACTGTTTAGGGTTGCCTGGAAGACATCGCTTAACGATACGTTGGACTATCTTGTACTTCTTAAGTTTATCTTCTAATATTATTAACGCGAAAGTTTTAAGGTATGGATGGATGTTTGTTACTCTTTCACGTAAAAATTACTGAATGAATTTTAATGAAACTTTACAATAATATAGCTTATACGTCAAAATAACACATAGGCTACAATTTATGTACATAGATATTTTGTAAATTGTCCAAAATATCAAGTAAGTAGGAAAAAATATTCCATCTGCGGGCTATCCTCTGCAAAAATCGCTGTAGTTACACTGGTATGTGGAAATGTTTATCTGAAATCGTCAATATCTTTACTAGTTTTTTTCTACGCCACGCTAAGCAACTCAAAATGCTAATCCTGCGCAGACGAAGTCGCGGGCACAAGCTAGTTTTTAATACATATTATTGTTTAATAGTAGATTATAGAATAGATAGTAGAATAGTAGGAAAAAGTAGATAAATAAATATTACTTTCCATTGAGATCAGCCAAGTTTGGTTTTTGTTTAGATCTTGTGAAAATCCCTTTTAATAAAGTTATTATTGTGTCCATAGATAACCTTGCAGTTTATCAGTTAGTTCCCGTTCTCATTGTATCGATTTCATTTACTTTAAGAATAAGATACTTTATATATATATGTTTTTGTGTAACATAAAGTGGAAATAAAAAAAATAAGATACTACTCTTTGATAGTTTAAATGACTTATTTTAACTTCTGTTTGTCTTCTAATATAGCAAATCAAGCAAAGTCAAACTTTGCTATATTAGAAGAAGAATTTAATTTACAACGCTATATAATATACGTGGTATGCCTACGGGTTTGTATGCGGTAAATGAGGCCAAGAGGCCAAAATAGCATTCAATATTGTATAAATCAAATGTATGTTATCATAAGGAAATTTAATTTTAGCTATGTTTCAGGTATTTTGGAAATCAGTATTGTGGCTTTGAAATTGCTTATTATTTTAAATTTTCCTGGATAATTAGCAATAAATTAATACATACGATTAAACAGGACATCAGATCATTTGCGATTTAACTAACAGTGCTTTTATTAGGAATAACTTTATTTAAATATTAGGGACGATTTTGAACAATTATTGTATCGCCGAAGATCGAACACAGAATTTCCGATTAATACTAAACTCTTAAATACAAATGACAAAAATTAACGAATATCACTTAAATATGAGTACATAAAAAACCTCAATTAGACATACATAAAACAATTTAACTAGTATAATGGTACATAGTATTGTCTTTTGTTAACATAGCTTTTACACATTAAGAAAAACACTTTTTGAACGGATTGAAGCATTGAATGTATTATTATTAAAAACTTATAATTATTTGCATAATAAATACAGATAAGACAACTTTCTCTGCAGCTCTGATACTTTTGACATTTAATACCTTTTTTCACCGTGACCACGCACGCTGAAAAGCATGCGAAACGTCGGAAAAAAATTAAAATTTCAATCTCAGCTTTCAGCTTCAATCCGTTCAAAAAGTGGTTTTTCTTAATTAGTATAATGGCATATTTTCAGTAAAACTATATTTAATTCTATTACACTCGCCCTATCATTAAAAAATTTTTTCGCGCTGTTTGGATAGTTATGACAACACTTTTGTGGGAGCAAACCTAGTACTCTGGGGTTTTACATTTTGCTTATTAATAAACATCCTGTTACGATACCAATTGATTTAGCGTCAGTATAGTTTGGAATTTAGTCCAGTCGAAACCACAATGAAATCGGCAAATGTACTTTTATTTTTGGGAACAATATTGACTTGTAAGTGTTTTAGTGGAAGGGAAAATAACTTTACGACTGAATTTTTATACTTTACACAAAATGAAACCGCTGGTCATGTGGCGGTATCTCCTTATGGTGTTTGGAATATGTTGAGTCACCTGAAATTACTAACCGCGGGGAACACGAAGAAGCAACTGCAGCGAGCGCTCTTTCTGCCAAAGAGTTGTATAGAGTTGATTTATGGTTTGAAAAATTTGAGCGATGTTATTCTAGGCTCAAACTCCGAAAATACTACCGTATTTATCCGAAATTATATGGTTTTAGATGAAAATGTAAGTTCTAATTATACGGATTTTGAAAAGGAAGCAAAAATTCTTGGCATGAATATTATATCACTTGATCTAAATGAGCGATACACGGCTGTAATAGTTGCAAATAGAATAATGTTTGACGAAGGACAGGAATTATCATTCAAAGTACCAAAACTAATTAAAACAGATGATATTCATCCGAATGGGATAACATTAGCTAATATAAATAGGTTCCAATACGTTTGGAGAAATAAATTCACGAATGTCAAAGTTGAAAATTTTTATGATGAGAACAACCACCAAATCGGTAAAGTGAACATGATGTTTCAAAGAGTTAATGCGGCGTATGCATACATTACACCACTGCGATCACAAGTATTAGAATTGCCGTATGGAACCGACGGTAAATATGCCATGCTGTTGATAACGCCAAACCCAAAGACGAAGCTGAACGATGTCTTTCAGAAGATGACGACATTTACGTATGGACAAATACTAAATATATTGAATATGCAGCCCCTTACAGTCGTTGACGTTAAACTGCCAAGATTCGAAATACACACAAATTACGCCCTAAATGTACCGCTTAGCAAAATGGGTGTGTTTGATTTGTTTGAGAAGAAGTATTCAGAGTTCTACGGTGTTCCTCGGAATAGTTTGTTTGTTCCGGCTATCTTACAACATGTGTCTATGGTGGTAAATGAATTGGGTGTACATAGCAATACGGTACAGCCTGCTAGTAAGACGGTGGAGTTCTCCGCTTCTAGGCCCTTTTTGTATTTTGTCATTGAAAAGACTACTGATACAATTGTTTTAAGTGGAGTCTATTCGAAGCCAACGGTTTACTAAATTTTAATTTTTAATAACGTAATAACGTAGTATTAATATAGTAATAATTCTTTTTACTTTCCATCATCAGTTTTTCTCAATTTCCATGAAATAATATAAATCTAATTAGCGTTAATTGACATTATTAATCTCTTATTAAATACTTGGTACCGAATTAATTTAATTAAATTGGGGAAAAATATGCAAAATTTGTTTTCCTCGTGTAAGTACTAATATCTCATTAACTAATTTAATAGCCTAAGATTGAATATATAACGTTGGACCATCTGAATCAAAAACCTTATATTAACCAAGAAAAACAATATCTCAATCTGTAACATTAAAAGCTGTGTCTGTCTAGGGGTTGGTTTAAGCGTGCGCATGACGTTGTGGTTTCAAATCTCAGTTGTAAATCAATTTTATTTTCAGCGCAATTACATATTTAAATTATTTGCTCGGACGGTGAAAGTTAACATCGTGAGAAAGGAGCTGGTCTTAAACTGTAAAACGACGACATAACATTTTGTCAGGCACAAAGGGCCGATTACCTACTTGTATATACAAAATAAAATGATGGAAGGTACAGACGCTACGCAGTTATAAATTTTGGATAGTCATTCAAATCAGTAACTATAAAATCTCTTTAGTAATTATTGAGTTGTTAGCGATGTTGCTTTATGAATGTTAACAAAATGCTTACTTAAAGTCTAAGACTTAAATTAATCTATACGCTGAAACTTTTAATAATTTGCTAACAAGGAATTTAAGAAAAGTGCCATCTTGTATTTATTTTTGGAACTAATATACTCGTAACTGATTTTCGAAAGCGACATTGTTGCGTAAGAATGTTGTTATCATTGTGTAGAACTGCGTCACCTGGTAACTACCAGGTGACCTACTTGGAACTAATACAACTGAATACTCGAACTGAGCAAACAGCGTAGTTTAATAGACGTCATATAGATGGCAGTATTACAAAAACTTTTTACTAGAAATATAATAATGTGTATTTTTGGGTCGCAGAGGGAGCGGATTTTATTAATTACGCATTTCAACCCTCGTGTTGATCACTCTTAAATATATATTTTATTATAAATGTTGCATTTTTAACGTATTACGCGAAAACCACAAAAACCGCAAACTAAATTTAAACAAACCTAGCGGAACTAATTAATTAAACAATCCAAAAAGGCATTCAAACTTTACTAACAAAGAATCACAAAATCTATACACTTGCAATTTGAATCGATCTTTCTAAAAAACTTCATTTACCACTCAGAAGACTTTTACCACTTACTTCCGATCTCTATAAAAACAAAATGCATCTCTTGGTAGGCAACATTACGATTGAGGAACGCGGACACTAAGCATTTCAACATGAAGACTTTTGTAAGTAATTTTTATTTATATTGTGAAAGTGCAGGTCGAGTTTGAGTCCTTCCGTCTACATATTAAACATAAGGAAACAAATTTCGATATGTGTAACTCATAATTATATCATATAATCATTCCAGAAGAGATTTTTTTTCAAAGGATTTGTTTTTGCCATTAGAATGTTATATTATCTCAGTAAAATAGGCTGTATTTATTTCGAAGATTAAAAAAAAGGAGACCGTGCAAATCCGGGACAGCTCGTTAGTGATCAATAATAATAGTAATATTTTGTTTAATTTTTGTGTGTATTGCGAAAAAAACATTACGGTCATACGATATGATTTTTCATGTATAACTTTTAAAATAATCTTACAATATAACATGTGTTAAAACTAGCTAATTAGTAATTACGTACAATAGTATTTAATATTCTTAACTCTCATATGTCATAGTCCAAGACATTTTTGCCGGACGGAAGTCACCCTTAGCGCTAAGTCTCGTTGCAACAGCCTTAGTGCTCTATGATTTGTGGTAGATCTATGACGTGTAGGTTACACTAGGATTCCTCACTGAAAATGCGTATACCATTATAAACTCAGGTGCAAAACCAAAATAAGGATTAACTATTAAACAAATTGCTACCTTCGTGGAGTTACGAACAGCGTAGACTTCAGTTAGTAGATTCAGCGAATTTATTTGTTTCGGGTTACATAGCATAGGTACATTTAAACTAACATTATAACAAAATTTCACAGCCAAATACAGCATACCTCTTTTTAGTCTAAATTGCATTAGTTAAACGGTTTCTATGTTGGAATTCGTCTTTATTAATAGCGCCTTAAATTATTACTTCAATTATTTATGAGATTGACGATACAATAAGTATTTAACATACGATATATTGCGGAAATTATAAGTTATAAACTAACTTATAGTTAAGTCATTACAGGTAAAAATGGAAAACAAAATAATTTAATTTCAATATTATTACGTATTAACGAATCATACAAGAACAAAATTCTAAATTATAAAACTATAGAATAAGTTATTAAAATTTATTCGTCTGTAAACATTATTATGTTCTTGTCTTGTTAAACCCATGTCTAAGTGCTGTAAATTACAGAAAACCTTACCGCGGCATTTGAGCAAAGATCGACTCAAAGTTAAATTGGCTGGCTGGTTTTACAAAGATCATTTCATCATTCACTGAAAGTGCAAACTGAGAAACACGGAAACGCATTATAGTTGGCGTCTCAATGGCTTAATTTGTTCTGATATATGTACTCGAAATAAGGCAGACTTCTTGCTACGTTCTTAGGGTTGAAAGAAATTTATTTCCATTTCAAAACATGCATACATGAGAATAAAAATAATAAACATAAAATAGTAAAGTATATCACGCCACCGTCGTACCAAGTTATTGCATTAGAGTCCATGTACCAAAAAACATCGCAGGCGTGTTTGAAACTGGTCCTCTGCTACTATTTCCCGTATATTCGTATTTCCCGTATTTCCGCCAGGAGGCAAGGTGTTGTAAAGACTTGCCAAATTTTTTTATATTTTTGCGACTGTATTCGGTTCTAATTTTAGGCAGATAATAATAATTAATCCCGTTTAATTTCCAATCGTGACAAAAAAAGTTAATATACAGCATAGATTTTTACATTATTTTATTTATCTTGTTATCCTATATAACCTTAGCTACCTTCAGTACCGTCGATCGGAACCTCTTCACGTATAAAGGCCACCTCCAACTTTTTCCAACTGACTATGGCTTTCTTTCTCCATTTCCCTTTCCTTGGATTTAAGGTTCATAATGTTCATTAATTATGTATCAAAGTATACCTTGTTAGTGAAAGTAAGAGTAGGATAAAAAAAAATTGTCAATTTATTTTGTAGAACCTGAAGTTGTTTTAGTTTACTAGTTGAAGGCGCTATCTCATACTAGCAAATATTATAAATGTGATTTCTTAGACTTATTGATCCAAGCTATCAAGATAGTAAAAATAGTTAATTGAACAAACATTCATGTTCTGTAAATACTGTTTAATGTCTGTGCATGTCATTAAGTCATCTCTTCCAACACTTTTATGACTCATTGTTAGTACTTTCACTTACAATCTAGTCTTAACAATTATTTATGTAATAAGTGTATCAAATTATGTTAAAGAAACTTTACGGTGTCACGGCCTTGTCTAGTAATTATACCCGGAATTTGCCCCATGTCCGATATTCTTTTGTAATAGGTAGTAAAATTCATTTTTTTACCCTGGATTTATATATGTCGCAGTAATGTAGTTAAATCAGAGAGTTAATTGAATCTCTAGACAGTTAATTAAAAGTCGATATTCAATCAAATCGCTAGCATTTTGTTTTAAATAATTTGTTGATTAAAAATGTGTTTTACATTTTAAGATGGTAAAACAAGACTCCGCCATGATTATTTCATTTGTTATTGTTATTTTGGTGTGATCGTGAAGGACTGAGAGATTGTAAAATGTGTTTTGCTATATTGTAAATGGTTAGGTTAGGTTAGTCTTGTTGCCTAGGAACGTTTAGGAAACTCGTTAAACGTTTCGTTCACTCACTTGTCTAAAGGAATTTAATTCACTGTCTAAAGATTCAATTAACTCTCTGATTTAACTACTTTACTGCGACATGAAACAGAATCCAAGAGTTAGCCCGTAAATGATGTGCGAATAAATTGTTTATAACTAAAACCTTTTTGGGTCTGGCCTCTGCCTCAAATTTCTGTATCTGTCATGATTATTTATCAATCTTATAGACGAGTAGATGATGAACCTCCTGTGCCACACACGCTGGCGACTGGGTCTTAGAAATCTTAGGAGCGAATAATAAATGCGCACTTAGACATATCATTAGTGTACAGGGATGAAACCTACTACAAGAATGAGAGTCGCACGCTGAAGCCACTAAGCCAACATCCTCTATGCAAAAAAAAAATACGAAAAAAAAAACCATAAATATATGACAATTACGGTACTACTGTCTAATATTCATATATTTTTCATATGTAATGAAACAGTTTCATTCCACTTTGTAGACTTATTGACTTAATGAGTCATTAGTAAACCGTCGTGTCACAACATAAATTACAAAACTATACATGCAAAAATCACCCACATTCATTGGTAATAGGAGCGAAAATAGTTTGGTATAAAACAGTAGTTGTAAGTGAACATTTGTGTCGGCACATTAGCTAGGAGCTTAGTACTGATGAGAAGCGGTATTAGTATTCATGTGGAGGCAATTCCGTGCTCGATAACTAGTTCATTAATAGTGAAGGGTGGTTATGTCTATAACCGCACGATAGTTTCGCGATTTGCGGTTTTATCAACTATGAATGGGAAGGATAGAGACCTACACTATTTTTTAATATTCTGTGCCAGTAGTATCGATATATTAGAAAGATTATGTATGTATTGAAGCAAGTATATAGCATATCGTAGCGTTGACATTGGTTCTAGATGAAAATTTTCTTTGGCCGTAACTGTTTTGGAATTATATACTCCGTTTATTGAAAGGAACATTCTTTTTACTAAATATTTTTCTGAGGGCACTTTTTAAGTTTTATAATAAATTTCGTGCTTTAAATTTTTAAGGAGTCTTGGAATTCTTAACGCATCCCAAAAAATTGAATTTTACTACATATTTTTGTTGTATTCACTAACACCTATTTGTCAAAACTACACTGATATTATAAGGAGGTTAAGTTTATAAGTTTTTAGGCGGTAATCTCTGGATGTATTGAACCGATTTGTCAAATTCTTTTACGAATAGAAAGCCACGATATTTATGAGTGTTATAGGTTATATATAAGGTTTACAGGTGACGATCGCCCGTTGGAATACGGAGTATAAACAAATAACTATTTTTGTGCCTGCATTAACACATGATTTTTTATGAGTAAGCTTAGGTTGTCTTCACTTGACCTGCAGCTTGACAACCAACTATTATGCTTATTAATTTTCTCAGTTGGTTATGGTAAAATTTCACTTCCAAAAGAACAATATACAACAAATACTGTAATTGCATCTCTTGTCATATGCATTGGCTCCCGAGGGCTCTTTTAAATTTATTATTAAATAAATATATTAAATAGGCTTTAGGAGGCTAATAACTATTTAAGATTTACCCAGACAAGTCAAGTTAAACGGATATAAATTTACACGACTTCCAATACTCCAAAACCCCTTTGAGCCGTTAAAAACCCCTCTTCACATGTATTTAAGCGTTCTTGAATACTCCAGCGAACTACGAGTATAAACGTCTTTACCATCAAAAAAACCAACTGAGCGAAAGCCTTCGGAATAGTCGGAAGTCGATTGAACGATTACTCCGCCGTTTAGAAGTAGTCGATTGAATATTGGTCCACAAATTCAATTTCTACGTATTTGCTCATGTCTTAGTGATGTGTACAACTATTGGTATCGATTCATTTAATCAATATTTTTCTATAATCTTTGTTATGCGATCTAGATTTATTTACTAGAAATTTTGTTAGTGTATACGATTTACTCACAATTTCACCGTATGTTTTTAAAGCTTTAAAAGCATAATAAAGTTATGATATTCTAAGCTTACTTCGCATAAATGTCCTTAATATTTTTCGAAAATGTATGTAAAAATATCAGTGAAATAATTTCACGTTTACGTTAGAATAATACTTATTTTTTGGAGCTTAACGGATTTCTAAGAATCTTCTTAGAAAGCGTCACTAAGCTGATTTCGTAGCTTCGCAAAGATAATATTCACCGAAATATATTTAAATTACATCTACATGTTCTAGTGCCCTAAAAAAATTGTTTTTGCTTAATACCTACTGATTTCTATTGAAATAATATGGAACTGTGATTAGTTAAAACGTTTTATTAAGGCTGATTATGGGTAAATCTATAGGTCTGTCTAGTGATATATCTTGTGTTATATGGAATGAAAAAGGAAGAAAGCCTTGGATATAGATACTTGTAAAAAAGGCGGAGGAGGCTTTACCTTGTTATGATAACAAATCTAAACTGTATATTCAACAGTTATCAATTGGAAATAAACGGTCTATATTATTATTATCTATGAAAATAATATTATATGATAGAATACATAAATATTTAAAAGACTACGATTAAAAACGCATATAGAGGACATGATTTAAAATAGATATAGAGGAAATATGTATGTACTTAAGAAAATAATATTTTCCATATTGACTTGAACTGAATGGTGTAGTCGTTAAGGTATTTTTTATTTCTTAAACCTCATCATTCTTAAGGTGTAAATTAATAATTCAAAACAAGAAATGCTGACATATTTCTTGTATTACAGACAAATTCATTTTATCCAGTACAACATAATTCTACAGTGAAAAATTGTAAAGTTCCTCAGGGATAAAGCCATAGTGTCGGGTAACGAGTTTAAAATTGCAGTGGCTTTGGGTTTTCTAGACTTTGAAATTTAGCATCTGCGTTATGAAAGTGTTAAATTTATGACTTGAAGTTTTCATATATTTTATTTATATTATTATTTTTCCAACTAAATGAATTATGTATTGTTATAGTTGCTATTTCAACTACTTTTGTACCGTTTTTATGTAAATTTCTGGGGGGAATATCCCCCCCTATTATTTTTCCAACTAAATGAATTATTTATTGTTATAGTTGCTATTTCAACTACTTTTGTACCGTTTTTATGTAAATTTCTGGGGGGAATATCCCCCCCGTAATGTAGATGTAACTAGATTCTAGTTTGATTGATGTTCTAGAATATTGGCCTTAGTCTTCTTCGGTAGCTTGCAAATAAAGTTATTTATACTTTACTTTATTTGGAATTAAAAGTACTCTGTCTTGTGAACGTTTTTCAACAGCAGGAAGCAGAGGGCAGTCGTAGTTATAAAGGAAACGAAAATATTTATATAAATATAAATACATATGCCTCGAAGTAATTATCCAAAATGCTCTGTTTTTTATTGTGAAAGAGAGTAAAAAATAATGTATTTAAACATTATTTAGAAGGACCTTCTTTTAGGACCTAAAGCTATTAAATTATTAAAGACTTATTAATCTAATATTCATTCGATTTCTAATAATGCATGTATATAATGCTTATTATTAATAATCTATGTCCAGAGCTTACAGTGGAGTATCGAAAGTATAGAACATCACTATCGAATCGTTTCAATGGCGTATTTACAAATCTTTCTCGTGTTTGTGCGATGGATTCAAATATTTGGCAAGTTTTCAGTTATTATGATATAAAGGAATGTACAGAGAAAATTAAAACGTATTTATTTCCATTTTTTGAATGGAAATTTTGTTTCTACGTTTTATATTTGCGTACATAACTTTTAATTCAGCGGTAGCGGCAGTCGTGATATATTCAAATGAAAGTCATTCGAACCTTTTATTTTTTATTAGCTATCAGTTATGTCATTAACGTACGACTTCCGCATTGCCAATTTATTCACAACAATTTCCATTACAACGTTAATTACGAATAGAAAGACAGGGTTTTCAGTTTCAAAAAAATTCAAATGCAATCTCCATTTGACACGTACTAATTACGAGTCTTTGTATACAGCAGAGGCGCTACAACCTTTTTAGATCAGGGCCTTCTGTATCTGCTTCATGATCATGTGTCAATGTAATAGGCAAGCAGGTGACGTTTTGTAAACCAAGTTTCCTCATGATGTTTTCCTTCACCGTTCGAGCGAACACGAATGACCACATTGAAAGCTAGTCCATTGGTGTACAGCCGGCTTGAACCTACGACCTTAAGGGTGAGACTCGTACGCTGAAGCCTTTTTTATATCCATGAAACAACATTTGCGCCCAAGTAGGGGTATGTGGGATTCGACCGACAAAATCACTGCTATTCAGAGACTGGGATGCAAATCCCCTTTAAAAGCTTCTCGGGCCGCAGCCTTTTAGACACAATTCTTCGAGCCTAGAGACGATCCAGGGTCGCTGTCGTATGCTTCCGAGGCATTGGTATATATATATATAATTTGACTTAGTGCATAACGGTTTCAACATTGTAAGGTTTGCGTTTCCGATAGTGAATGTCCTTCAGCTTTCACTTTATCTAGATAAACAAGTTAACTATTATGTGAAAGTACCTTCGTTTAATGAGCAATGGTTGAACCGTTTAATCGTAAATGAGAGATGTTGACTATTTAAAAATCCGTGGAAGTTAACAGTTATCTGGAATTCAAATCAATGTTGTGCTTACTTTGATAAAAGACAACTAAAACATACAAAAACAATTAATAAATACTTCTCTACAATAATGATTATACATTCATGTATGTATGTGTTCATACATGGGATTTATAGATTAATAATAACAACAGTCACAAAAGTCTTTTATTCGGGTACTAAAGTAACTACGATATTGTCTTATTCTGTGATATAAGCGAACGTTTCAGGGTTCTTTTAAATAAAATATTAACTCACTTCATAGTTTAGTTAATGGATGACTCAGAGTATGAACATACAATTGGTTGAACCCTCTCTAGCCTTGGATATTAAGGAAATGATAGTGAAAATTATCTTCAATTTGTTTAATATATTGAAATAGAATAGAAAAAAAAATGTGTGGAACTGGCTTATTAACTGAGATTTAGATTATTGATGCCATAAAAAATATTATTTTTAAAAATGTATGAGAACAAAGTATTTCGAATATTTTTATAAATATTAATACACATAATCATAATTAATTTCATACACTTCTTTATTTATTAAACTGGGATTGAAGAAATATTGGAATGGCACAAAATGGCGCCTGTATTACATTCCATAGAGTACAGAAATTACACCCCTCCTAGCAAAAAGTATTGCAAAAATTGTGCCAACAATCTTCGTGGAATTGGTCAATAATATATTGTTATAAATGCAATATTATGTTTTCAATTTTATTATTCTACTTTTAAACTTTTGTAAAAAATCTTTCTGATACTTTAAATTCAAATATAATGAACCAAACGATTTTAAGTTCAAAATTTGTTAGACGTTAAATTCAAATACAACGTGGATATTTTTTTAGTCAGCCTGTATTCTAAAATCACACAACGTTCAATGTACGGAAATGAATATTGGCCAAAAAATAGAGAAATGACAGATCACGGTTGACCGACTTTTTAACAATAGATAATAGAATGAAATTATATAACCATAATCTCTGCTCTAGAATCGTTGCGTTTTTTTTATTCACTGTTCTATAGGGACATTTTTATTTCTTGAGGTTTTGTATGTTTAACTATAAACTCTTTAAGACACCCACTAATTAAAATATAAAAATATTACTAATATTACACAGGCTTTATATTTTATTTATTAACACTTCGTTACATTACAATAAAAAAATTTGAAGATAATTAAATCAAAAGGAGGGCAACTGGCGGCCTTATCGCTTTCGAGCGATCTCTTCCAGGCATAAAAACAATCTTCATTTAATAATAGACTGACGATGAGGAATATCGAAAAATATCTAACCTGTAATATCATAGATGCCCCACTTTATTATTAACGTTCAATAATATAAAAAAATAGTTATCAATAAAACTAAGCAAATCAAAGTTATCTCTAAATGTATCTTACATAAGCGGTAAAGATGCAAGTGAATGTACGTGAAAGTATGAACTTTTTTGCAAATAAAACTGGACTGGTGCTCACATAATCTCTGGTCAGCGTAATAACATAATTGCGACTTCTCTGTGGTAAGGAACAGGAAATGAAGCATGTTGAATTCAAGGTCGCTATTTGAAAATCGAACGTGTTTAAATTCTGATTCCAATTTGAGAGATTAAAGAAAATGTAAGTTATAATTAATTCATAAATATATCGTCGTGTTTATGTAGACTTTATGGCAATTTATAATTTATAGTAAAATTGCTGTAAGTAATTTAACGTCCAAACTAACAATGTTAATTTGAAACCACTTTCGGGAGCTGGACATTTTTCCAGACAATTTTTCACCATTCTCATATGCCGTAAATTAAAAACTTTTATAAAATTGTTACTTCTACTGGCATTTTAATGCGATCCATTTTAATAAGTTAAGCGGATCTCGGAATATTCTCGTTAAATATAATATTTTTTCGGTGAAGTGAACAACAGCTTGTTTCATATTCCGCCTCCGATGTTTTTTAGTACAATAAATTCCATCTTAGTAACGCGCTTTAAACTAATTTACTAACTTATGTTACTTTGGATTATATCTGTGTAATATTATTTCAGTTAGTGTAAAACAATTCGACGTAGTAGATATGGGACTTATAATTGTGTGGTCTTTCCAGATTTGTTTGGTGGCTTTAGCAGTCACATGCCACGCTGGTTATGATAGCCTCGACAATGGAGGACACAACCAGGATGGTGGTTACCAATATACAGCTCCTTTAGTAGGAAACGACTTCTCCAGCCAGGGGCATGACATCGCACAAAGCCAAAGTTTCGGTCATGACAATTCTGGACAAGGACATGACTTCTCAGGTGGACAGGGACATGACTTCTTAGGTGGGCAGGGACATGAATTGTCTAGCGGACAGGGTCACGATTTCTCAGCTGGGCAAGGGCATGACTTCTCAGGAGGGCAGGGTCACGGCTTCTCAAGTGGACAGGGACACGATTTTTCTGGAGGACAAGGTAATGACTATACTGTTGCGCTAACGGGCCAAGGTCAAAATTTTGGGCAAAATCAATTTGGCCAAGGACATGGACCTTTACTGAATACTTTTGGAGGTGATTCCTATCTTCAAGCTGCTCACGATCTTGGAGGCCACCAAGACTTCAGCGGTTCTGATGGAGGCCAGCAGGGGTATGGGCACAGCCAGGGATTCCTCCTAGAAGATGGAGGCCACGACTTCGGACACGGAGGCTACGATTTGGGTAATGTTGAAGCTATACCAGTTGGTGAGCATACCGATGAGGAGCACCCAGTTGAAGTGCCATCGTACAAGCATGTAACTGTACCGATCCACAAGCCATTACATATCAACGTACCCAAACCCATCTTAATTGGAGTACCACAGCCATACCCAGTTAAAGTACCAGTACACAAACCTGTAGCGGTACCCGTTGAGACTGAAATTTCGATTCCCATTGAAAAGCCGGTACCTTATCCAGTTGTAAAGCACGTCCCATATCCCGTGGAAAAACATGTGCCAATCAGAATAGAGAAAACCGTCACAGTTCACGTACCACAACCCTACCCGGTGAGGATTCCCGTATATAAAACAATTCACCACCACAAAGAGCATCATTAATAATTTTTTTGTCAATATTGAGCCTTGTAAATATTAAATTTAAGTCATTTTCAACTGTCTTCATGTTGTAGTTGATTTATTTATTTTGTTGTTGATTGTATGTTGTTATTGTTATTTTATTGTGTATAAATGTTGTTGCTTATTACCTGTGTTTTATTTCTGAGAACAGTCAGAAGCCTTATAATTAAAAATTACAAACTTTATATATGTCTTATGTTCCGTGACTCATTATTTGGTCATAGTAATTATTAAGTCTGCGTTTTAATCCATGAAATGTACACGTCATGTATTTCAACGTAAGGTGATTGAACGCTATTTGAAGCGTAAAAGCGCATTTTTGTATTTACTAAACTACAATTAGAATATTGGCCTCAAAATTCTGTATCTGTTTCGTAATGATTATATTTTTAAGTTTCCTATTACGTGATCAGTCTTCTGTGCCGTCGAGTTTTTGGGTCTAAGGCATAAGGCCGGTTTTCCTTCATAATGCGAACAACTTAAATGGAATAGACAGCTTCTATTAATACACAGCCGGGTTTCGAATCTATCTAAGCCACTAGGCCAATACTGCTAAAAATATTAAACTTAGCTGATTCCAAAGCTTACCTGTCAAATAAAATAAAACAATTTTATACATTTGTGTTTTGTTTATTGTTTTTGATAATGGTTTGGCACCATATATTTAGTGTAAATAATCTACACTAATATATATCATTCGCGCACTAAAAAAATATCTAAAAATGTACATTCTCGACTACACTTGAACACACAAAAATATCATTAAAATCTATCCAACCGTTTGGGAGTTTAATTACGAACACATACACAGAAGATTATTATATATATCAGCTGTTTATTTGCTGTAGAGATAAATAACCTAGATATCGACTGCCGCGCCATCTGCCGGGCTTTGTGAATCTAAACCATCCAGGGCGGCACCCAAACGAATACAAGAATCTGTAGACATACCGTACAGTAAAATTATATATATATAAAGATTAATAGGAATGGTTGGAATCTTATTTTATTAGCATATTAAAGTTTCAGAAATAGCGCTAAGTATGTCTCTCGTATCTCATACTTAATACTCTCGCTAAACCTCTCAGTCACTAAATCTTGCGTTTAGGTTTACTCATGCTGTCATTGTTTCGCCGTATAAGCTAGTATTATTATAACTAGGTTGCGAAGACTCGAACCCAAACTTGCATAACATTATACATTTAAATTATTGAAATAAGACAAAAATTAGTGAAAGTTTAAAAATTATGTTTAATGAATGTAAGTTAAATAAATGAAAGTAATTTCTAAGTCATCCGCGTAGTTTGAGAAATCTTTTATATTTTGAGTAAAAATAAAAGTTTATGCAAAAGTTTTGTAAATTAGCTATTCAACATTAATTTTCGTTGAAGAAGCGAACTGAACAAGTAATTTGAATTTTAATTTACAATTCATATGAAGTTCTCATTATTGTTTAAAATATGTTAATTTATATCTTATATTCCTAATAAGTTTTAAGTTAACGCCTTCGGGATATGGTTGACTTCTAAATAAAATATGCATCAATTGTAAAAATAACTCATACATTGTTATAACTTTTCTTAAAAGTATTTATAATCTTCTTTTGATCATTTATCTTCTGCCTCATAATTTAGCTACTTATATAATAGGTTGGGGAAAAGATTCTTCGTATTTAAAAAAAATACAACATATTTTAATATAGTTTTACTAAAGTATACGGGTACAATTTTGTTAGATAACTTTTCGCCATCTTGTAGGTAAGAACATAATCCCATTGCTATAGAAATTTGGGGCCTCTGATCAAAATACCGCGACAATTGGTTTTGGCAATCCTCTCGTGATGTTAACCTGACACTTCTTAAAGAATTCTGAAAAGACCGAAACAGGTGTAAATCTGAAGGCGCATAGTCAAGAATATACAGCGGATGCATTAACACCTCCCAGCCAAGCTCTTTTATTTTTTGCTGAGTGGTTAAAGATGTGCGAAGTCGGTTATCATAATGAAAAACCACACGCCTTCTGTTGATGAATTCCGGCCGTTTTCTCTCAACTTCTTGCTTTAATCTCATCAGTTGTTCGCAGTAGCGTTCAGAATCGATGGTCCTGCCTGGCGATACCACCGCCACATTCTGTGAAGCCTGACCGGCTTTTGACCACGACCTTTTTCGCTTCTCTTCGACCTGTTCTTGTCTTACATGATCCACTTTTCATCACCAGTTATCAGCTTCTTCAGAAATGGTTCAGTTGCATTACGTCGTAATAAAGTATCACAAATGAGCACACGGTTCATTAGGTTTCTTTCAGTGAGCTCGTGAGGTACCCAAATATCAAGCTTTTTTTGTGTTTCCAGTTTTTTTCAATTGCACCTCAACTGTATTGTGGTCAAGTGCCAGATCTTCAGCTACGTCGTAACTAGGACATGCCTATTGCTCCATTTTTTTTAAAATGGCATTAATTTTATACGTAATAGGGCGACAAGACTGACGTGGATCTTTGACATTAAAATGTGCTACTCTCACAGATACTGCACTAGGTCCATAAACATAGCAATTTTTTTTGCGGCTTGCGTTGCATTTTTACCTTTTTTGTAGTAAAATTTTAAAATGTATCGAATTTCTTCATTCGATGCATACATCTTGACAGTACGAAGAATAAATAAAAATCACACATTTTCCTAATTTGAATTTGGAATTATCTTCTTTAAAATTTAAACTTTAAATGATACCAAAACCAGCCAGAAACAAATAGTATAGCCAAAGAGATTTTATTACAAGTTCATACATACTATAATGCGAAAAGACTTTTTCCCCAACCTAATATTATATGTAAATTATGACTCATTAACTATTGCATTGCAGATGGGTCCGAAAGGAAACAGAAAGAAAGGAAGACCAATGGAGCGATGGGCCGACGGGATCGAGATTGGATGACGATGGCGAAAAATAAAGTAGGGTGGAAAAAGTTGGAGGAGACCTTCTCCCGGACAGGGGCCGCATCTTAGTAAAACTATTTTTTTTTAGTTATAGTTAGTGTTACATTTTATTTAATGTTCTTGTTTGTTACTTATATCTGCACTTCTTGTACTTTACCCTCTATAGGTGTTTCTTTTTTATTGTTCCATACTAGAGTTGCCTGCAAGTAATTGCGTGTTAGCGATAAAACTAACCGTTGCCTAATAATTTACGTAACCTGCTTTTTTATAAGTATGTTTTTGTAAAAGGTAACTAAGTGTAAATAAATAAAAATTTAAGTGTCAATGTTTTCTACCAAATCGTATTTTAAACATTACTTCTAACAGCGATATAGCAAGAACTACGAGTATACCTCGATATCCGTAGTTCTAATATAGCAACCTCGGAATCGTGTATTGAAATGTCAAAGAATAATTCTGTCAAAATATCTATTCAAAGTCAAAATTGAATAGATATTTTGATATTGGGCCATTCCAGGTATTTGTAACCCAACTGTCACAAAGGTGGGCTACATTTCCATTTTAACTTTTTTGAGTGTGCTATTATATTATACAACGTCTGTTATTAATTTAAGGCTTCGTATTACAGGTTTTACACTTTGTGTTGAATTTACAACCGAAGGTGTGGAATTGCTTGGTAATTTTTAGCAGGCGTATTTTAATTTTGGTTTAAACCCCTAATTTTTGAGTTGTTACAAAACCTATTTGCAATGAATATTCAATACGCGTTAACAAAAATATAAACAAGAATGTGAACATAACCATTATTTGGAAGAACGTATCAGGGAAATTGTTATTTATTTTGTCTTATATGTGGGGTGACCATCTTATGCTACCAGTGTATCCTGACTTCTGTGCCTAACCCACGTCGTCGAGATTTTTTGGTCTAAGGCAGTAATTGTATTATATCAAATTTTACAAGACAGTGATTTCAGAGTTAGCAATTATAGTTAATATTATTTATACATTAGATTATAAAGTTAATCATAGATCGAACGGACGCTCATTTCATTTTACTTTTAGCAAGTCCGATAAGTTAATGATGCCTTTCATCATGTTCGTAGCTCAATTATTAACCTATATTTACTGCGGAACGACTCCCAAGTACAGCATAGATTAAATATCTACTGGTATCAATCAATCAATTTGTGGATTATTACCAAATTGACAGGATAAACGGTTTACTATTGTGCGTGTATGAATTCAATATGACTCCACTACAAGACGCGTGTTCAGTGACGTAGGAAAATGACAGCTGACAGTAATCAGGTTTCGCGTATGGTGACAATAAGGTTAAGTCCTTCGTTTATTATTTACCTTTAAGTTTCAGTGTGAAATTGTGAGATAAATATATAAGAGATTGGCTTTACTCAAAACGGATCTGTAGCAGAAAAATATTGTTTATTAAACAAATCATTTATTGACTTCAAACCTATTGCAGCTGGGCTTTTTTTTAATAATTCTACTATTTACTAGCACTCGCTCGCGTACGGTGAAGGTAAACATCGTGAGGAAACCGAAACATATCTCAAAACCAAAAATCGACGCTCAGGCAGAAGGCTGATCAATTAAAATTGATCAAAAAAAGGGACACCATCTCAGGCCCAGGCCCATGTAGGATTGTAGCGCCACTGGATTATTATTATACACACAGTGATAATTCACTTATGAAATTCCAAATTTTTCTACATCTTAGATAATATGGTAACCCTACTCAGATAATAATTCTTATTTGTACATGATTCGCACAGTTAAGCTGCAAAGCGCTAAGGCAGATTTTATTCCTCCCGTTCAGTTTATTGGCAGTTTATTCGCTGTAACGAAATCATATTGACTTGGAATATTATGGGATTCGGATATCGGTATCTACTGCGTAACGATGACACGTTCATAAGAGTACTGAAAGTATTAGAAGTGAGTTTCACTAGTATAATTAGGCAGATATTTAAAATGTCAAATACATTTGACATTCGGGAGAGTTCACTCTCCGCCTCGGACCTCAGTTCTGAATGTCACCAAACCCGTTTACACATTGGTTGGGCTCTAACGCTTATAGAGTGTTTTGGCATAGTAGATGAACCCCCTACTTAAGTCAAGAGTTTACATCGACCTGAGTTCAAACTTACTAGCGACTGATCCAACTTAATTTTCCAATACAAAACATTCTAACGCACAAACTAACGGTTGATAATCGCTTAACCGCTGGGCGAACTGGACAAAAAAGTCTTATTCTCGTTTTAGTAATTATTTATACTATACCATATTAAAACAATATAATAATTAACAAAACAAATATTAGATTTATGTTGAAGAATGAATAGATTCTTCATAAATATTTTTTCTTTTCAAACTGAAATTCAAAGCATTGCATGTTTGAGTCATAAAACCGCCAAAATTGCTCGTACGAGCTTTAAGTTACAATATGAAGCCATGCTGCAAACGTGCTCGCGGTAAAACATAAAGGGTATATTCAGACGAGTCGCGGTAGAATTCTAACAATGTAGGTAAACCATTATACCTTTGCCTTAGATTTCTGCATCCGTTACTCTGTAATATTAAGTGACTTTCTTCACGTATCAGCACTTACATGCTTTTTTAAGTTTCAAGTAATGTAACACACACGGTTATTAAAGTATAAAAGTCCCTCATGTAGCCTATGTTCTTTTGATAACTATATCTTTCAGATAGTATCACATAAATCTTACTTTCTTGGCCTATCCTTTAGGGCACTGGAGTTATGGTACCACGGTGTCACCGCTCGAAAGCGATAAGGCCTAACGTCACCCCCTTCATTATTTGATTATTCTAATTATACTGATTTTTGCACAAAGTGTAAGAAAATTGAAAATAAAATAAGTGAAATTTGTCCTGGGTCTCTATTGAGCTCTATTGAAATGCTCTTTACGCAGGACATCATATATAACACAGACACGCAAATTGACTCGACTCCATAAATCAATTTCTCCATGTAACGGATGTCGGACCCAATTGGAGTATCGAGAGTATGACCGACCGTTTTATGAGCTCGTTTGAGTCCGGGAATGCACATCGCCAAATGTCAAACTTAGTGCTACCATTTAAATGTTCCTTAGACAGCTAATTTTTAAACCTACTATAGTGGTCTATACGAGTTGTTATTTAATGTTTACATGACAAAGTAGTAATACCCTAATGAATTAGTTCCACCACGATAGTAGATCATGTCTAGTTAAAACTGTTATATTGGTAAAAGCAAACGCAACCAATATGAAATAGCCTTACAGATAACGTTGAAAGCACGATAACTAACCTTAATAACTACCATAAATATTCTGCTTTCGATTATACACAGCGTATCTCCTTTATGTATTCAATATCTTATGTCTACACTGTATGGTAATGTAGATTAACCATAATCTAGGTATTAACAAGCTGATAAACACACGCTTGCTTGGGACGCGACTCTCGACCTGTGGTCAGGCGTGGTAAAACGGCTGTGGACTAATGGAAGTATGTGTCGAGGGATGAACCCTTGGAGGAATCCAAGGGTTCATCCCTCGACCTGTCGACTGGCTGGTTGAGCCTAAGGCCCTAGCAGCTATGCCCAGATCTTGCTTATACTCAGCACTTCAGCGACTCACAGGATATGACGTTTCATGACGTCATATTCTGTCTCGCAATTTTTACCGCAATTAATACTTGGTGAATCGGAGGAGAGAAACATCACGAGGAAGCGTTGATGAATTTATCACGTACTTTTTTACTGTCACCTACTGTGTATAAAAACAAATTAACACTCAAATCAAAGTACTCGTTAAGTATATTATAGTTAAGTTTATACAAAATACTTATATCACTTCGACATCCGTCGTTCCACAACCGAGCGTTCTTAAGCTAGTTTTTGCCGTGCACCACCACTATGTGGAACCAGCTGCCCACTGAAGAATTTCTGAACCAATTCGACTAAGGGTCCTTCAAGAAAAGAGCAACCATTTATTAAACGGCTGATAACGCCTTCTGATAATGTGAGTGTCCATGGGCGGCTGTATCATTTAACATCAGGTGAGCCTTTTGCTCTTGCCTCCTATTACAAAAAGTAAGTTACTTTTATTCAACCGCTGAATAACTATCGTCATAAGGTTTCTACTTTTAGTTTCCAACTGAGCTTTCCCTATGAGCAACGTTTTGAGTTTTACTGTATTAACATTCAACCGAGCTTTAGTGCGGTGTTTTTTGCTTTTACTAGCGAAACGCTCAATTTCACGGTTTCGTATCTTTTGGCAAGAATTTAGAAGTTTTGTACAATAATCGTTAATTGACAATTTACATAAAACCATATTCAATCACCTACGCCAGTGAAAACAAAAATGGTTTTTTGTTTGTTTATAGGAACGGGGGAAAGGTGGCTTGGGATAGCAAAAATATAAAATTATGGAATGCCTTCTTTTACCCGTAAATAAATACAACATTTTATTTTATTACGTATTGTTTATATTTTATGAAACTATTTTATTAAAATTCATTCCACAAGTTATTGCATAATTTTTTGCTATCCCTAGCCACCTTTCCTCCGTTACAAAATAAAGTTATATTTTTACTAGAGACACTTCTGGCCTGGGTTATATGTTTTTATTATGTAACGATATAAGCTTATCTGATGTTATGTTATGTCACTACTCATGGACATACCCTCCTAGGAGCATCGTGAGTGCGTTGAAACCTGAGAAATACTGTTTTTTCATATTTAATTTTTTGTTGAAATTCAATACTTGTGGTGATAATTTTGAATCAGTTAACAATGAAGTAGCGATAATTCCAAAACTGTAACTTCCATGAATGAAGTTGATGATTGGCAAAGTTCTACAGACGCTCGTATATGTCCAGTTAGCTTCAGCTATGTATAGGTCGCTACTGAGAGGTCTGGAATACGGGCTTAGTTCTATTTTCAAATTACAGTGGATTTCGTGTATAACGACAATGGACGCCACAATGGAAGTCGTTACAGGCAGTGGTTGAGATAAGACACGTACATTTGTTTAGTTTATATTAATTAATTATTAAAAACATTTAAACACGTAGTTATTTATTTATCAACACTTCGTTGCATTACAATATAAAAATTGAGGATTGGAGAGCAACTGGCTGCCTTGTCGCTTTCGAGCGATGACATCCAGGCAACCGCTGTGAAAAAAAAATAACATAAGGTAAGCAAGAAGGCAAAAATACAAATAACATATAGTTATTAAGACAAAACTACACAGTGTTATGAGTTTTTAACATTAAATAAAACAAATTAGCATATATTTATAAAAGGGACTTCAAGCAAGTAAGCTAGAAAAATACAACACTAAAATATATTAAACTAAATCTTATAAATAACTTAATAAATGTGGGCGCCAGGAGGATTTTGGTGTATCCTACCAAACCTATTATATGTGGTAATGTTTACCACATAAAAAAATTCTTAATTTATTAGTCAATCATTAACATCTAATTTGAGGGCATTTCCCAAAGCTAAAAAGGAAGAAAACATGTAGGATAGCTTCACAACAAAATAAAACCAAATCTTAAAATAATAATTAGAAAAAACATACCCCTCAACACAGTTATTCAACCAACATAATCCAAAATTATATATCACACAAGACACAACTTATGTCTTAAAAGCGTCCAATACACGGCAATCACGGCCCGTAACTATAGTTTTGTCCCTACCTTCATCCTATTATAACAGGAACAAAGAACTATTTATTCACTGGTACATTTTAGAAATCACTCAAAATATCACTTTGAAATTGACCCATAAATTTAACTCCAAAACGTATTTACTTATCTACCTACTTAGCTGATATCTATAAGCAAAAGGCAAAGATCACCACAGTTGCTGATTATCTGTGTGGAATGTAAACAAAATATAAGAAATGTTTGTAAATGAAATAAATCTTTGTGTCTTTGGCGGCTGCCTCCAGTGGCAATATCTTGCTTGGGATTTCTAGGAATTAATTAGTTCCAAATGATTCATTAAACAGTCGCTACACGTTTCGTCGGCGCTACATCTAAAGTCGCTATAGCCACATGAATTTTGTACTAAAGTATGTTTTTATACAAATAAACTTATTAACAACTCTTTACATATTTAAACCACTTTGACGTCAATCAATAAAAATAACACCTATTAGTTAATACTTTTAGTAAAACGGAATTTATAATTAAATCCCTGGCATCTAAGAATATATAACCGTATAGTCTGTGCAGGCAATTTCGTCTGTGGTCTACCGCAGAGGCTTTTTCGTGAAGAGAAAATCTTTTTTGTCCTCTATAATGAATCCAATGCTAGGCACTAATTGAAATTGGTTTATCAATGACGAAATGGTACTGTCTGGCGTGTTTTTAGGTCAAATTATAATTTTTGGATTAGATTTTCAACATAAACTTCGATAAAATATAGTAAAATTGCGCGAGTTGTTTCGTCTTCTAACCGTTAGGTTAAGTCATATTCGATTTTTAAAGTGAAAATTTTTATTGGCTGGCAAAAGCATTTCGAGATAAAGGAATTGAAATGGTAATACTGCGACAGCTGTACGTATGCAAATGCAGTGGACCATTTAAATTTCGAATACTTGAATCGATGAAGATCCTGTTGGTTAAGGAATTATTTTGTGGAATTGAAACGTTTCCGTGACTTGAGGGAGAGATTTCACTGGTTCTTTGATAAAAGCAGTATTACCTACGTAGATTATATTTATATACAACGAAAATTTCGAAGAAATGCTACTACTTGTTTGCAATCTCACCAAGTAAGTGACAATAAGTACTTCTGGCGGTAGTTTAGAAATAGAAAAGTTACTCCGCGTAACTTCACTTATGACACTGGGTTGCTAGACATAAATATTTGACAGCAGGCATGGCCAAAAGTCGTTCTAAGTGTTAATTTTTTTTAAATTTCTCTATGTCGTTTTAAATATATTATTTATTTGGGTGCAAATATATTTTCCCGGATTTCAGTGGACGAAACGTCATCTATGGCAATTGCCAGCTCAATGCCACAGAGCATTCACTGCTTGTCAAATGTAATGTTTTCAGTATTTATTGATAACTTGCCGTCACAAATATGACTGACGATAAATTGCTAACTATAAACATGAGCTAAAATATTTAAATATTACTTAGTTAGTTACCCGAGAAAACTAATATCTAAGAAACCGTAGACTAAAGAGGATAATATTTCAAAGTCTCAGCTATCTTTAGTAATTGTTCGCATCTTACACACGATACAGCACGCTCAAACTGACTTAGTCAATGTTTCTATGTAATGAGCCTTCACACAATACAGAACAAGGCAATCGGTTTAATGTAAAAGAAGAATTCTGCGAATTTTTATGAAAGATTTGAGACAGGAGAGTAGAAAAATTACGTTATATTTATTTGTGATTCAATGGGTGGGTTTTAGAAGACAATATATAACCATCAAAAATTGTTAATATAACATACTAATACATATATAATGTGTCCGTAAGACTTACAAATGGTCCCTAGTTCCCTGTATATGAAACTATTACACCCCTAACAGATTTGAAAAGTCCGGCAACGCACTCGTAAGTTATTAGGTATTGTAAGTGTCCATGTACGGCGGTATAACTTAACATCAGGTTAATCTCCTGCCCTGTTGAATTAAAAACATACGTTGTATCTTAGTACTTAGTATTAATTTTTATGAACATAAACATTTTAAAATTATGCATTTTAAAAACTTAAAATTGGTCTTTTATTTTCATAATTAACTTACTACGCGGTAGCTTAGCCCTCCTTTCTTTTCTCCCTTTCTTTCCTTTCATTCCTTTCCTTCCTTTCCTTCCTTTCATTACTTTCCTTCCTTTCCTTAAGTTCCTTCATTTTCTTCCTTTTATTCTTTTCATTCCTTTCTTTTCCTTAAGTTACTTCATTTTTATCCTTTTATTCCTTTCCTTCCTTTCATTCCTTCCATTCCGCCCTTTCCTATCCTTCCAATCCTTCCTTTCTTTCCTTTCTTGTCTTTCCTTCAGAGGTAAGCCACTTTACACTTTCCATTAAATCATTTAAACTAATTTAATATTTTGTCTGTGTCTCTTTTGCATGCGCCATCCAAATTCCGACAAGGAAGGCAGAGATAGCGTGCGCGAGAATTAATTAGCCAACTAAAAACTTAGCTCATTTTGGCTAATACCATCTGAGAACAAGACGAAGGACCACTGTTACTTGAGGTTGGAGTTTTAAATTGCCCAATTAATTGTCGGATTTTGAATGATGAATTGTCTCAAACGCTGTTGGCGTGTTAATACTAAGCATTATTTAAATGTAATTCTTTTGTTTACAGCCCATAAGCAATAAGCTGAACGGTAAAATTTGTTTCCATCCGTTTTAAAAACATCAAAAATCTAATTTATGGGACAGGAGGCAAACCAACGATGGGTCACTTTGAATAATGTGCCGTCCATGGACGCCGCAAGGCCGACGGTCTTACGGGCGTATTGCCGACCTTTGAGAAGTTTACACCTAGATGCCACGAAGTTCGGACAATTACGTTCTTTAAATCGGAACTAAAACTTTTAATATAGCAATAATTAAGTGTCGTTAAAAAAAAGTGATGTATGATCAGTTAAAAACATTTTCGTTAAAAATAAACGTTAAACTACCATATCTGTGGTATACATATATAGTATAGTAATTACTTCATCAATCTAGTTTAATTTTATTAATTTGATTTAAATTGAATTATCGACGAACGACGAATAATTAGTGTATCAGAAAATTGAATGGAAATTTATTTACATACAATGCATTGATGTAATTATTACACATATATCAGTCGGCTGAATATGTAAATTTAGAAACCTTATTTCTAACTTTTTAATTTGATTTCTACATTTATACTCTTAAACTTATTAAAGTTTCTGTTTAACCCTGTTAAGCAACGTTAAAGTTTACGATAAAGATTGTGAAGTTCTGTGACCACGATTTAAGAGTTTATTGTAATAAAATAAACAGTAGGAACTTTGTTATTAGCTGTGCACTGCGGTTTCACCCGCATTAATTCGGTCGCAGCATGATCTCCTATAGCCTAAGCCTTTCTCCATAAATAAATTTGCATATTTACATTTACTTAATAATCAGGAGCGCAAACCAAATGTTAGCAATCATCACACACTTGAATCAATCAACACACTTGAAGCCAAAATGAGCCCTTCAGTTTTACCCACACTCAAAAATTGTTATGTAACATTCTCGTTTCCGATAATGTCCAATAGGGTGACTAAAGATGTGGACAATGGAGTGTAACCCTTGTATCCGCTTATGTACCCGACCCAGTTAGTTCTGGTTATGGTGGGTTACGACCAGCTACGCCTCAGAAGAGAGCTAGCTGTGTATTTATTTAAGATACTTACGGCTCGGGTTCATAATCTGGATATAATGGAGAGACTGGGTCTACGGGTGCAATGTAGAAACCTGAGGCTCCCGTCAAAACTTATGGATTTACCGCGCGCACATTCCTACTTGGTAAGCAAAGCGAATAATTAACAAATTTTCTATTGAGGTAGACCTATTTGTTTGTACACTGGCTGAGTTCACAACAGTTGCTTGCTATATTGTTAGTTATAAGATTTAAGTATATAAATATATATTTTTTAATACTTTTTATGTAGGATAATCAGTGTGGGTATTATTTTGTTCTATCGAATTAGTAGTAACTGTTAAGACAGAATAATAATGTGGAATAAATAAATAAATAAAAATAAATAAACTTATATTCATTATCAGAAACAGTAGATAGATTTAAGAAGCCTTAAGTTAGTTTTTTATTAATCCAGCGTCGCAACCCTAATTTTGTTAGTTATAAACTCATGTTTTAAACGAATAAAGCCAGTTGACACCCAGCCTCAAACAAAGAGTTTCATTTAACATATATTTGAACATCCCTACAACAACAGCCAACGAACTTAATTAATGTCATTTTTTTTATGTCAGACCGTAGATAGAGTATAGAGCTAGATGAGCTTCTAAAATAACAATAATATTTTAAGAGAGAAGGCATTAATGTGAAAAACTTAAGTGCGAGCGAAACAGAGTATTAGTTTTTCTGTCTCTATTTGCGTACCGGGTTTTACTCCGCAGTTTTCACCGCTTACTGATAAATCTGTGAAACCCAAGTCAAACCCATACTTTAATGACAGACAGATAGTAGTGATACCTAAAAATTGCTTCTGCACAGGTAAGGACATTTGTTCAAGATGTTTGCCGGTATCTGTATAGTTTTAGCAAAGCCGCTTAGCCGACCGTCAACTAAGTCAAGTGTTCGAACTCCGGCTGTTTACTGGGTATATATATATATATATATGGATAAAGAATCTAAGAAGTTCAAAAATTGATAAGACATAGTTTAGATAAAACTAATGGAACAAATCAAAGCAATTATGTACAGTGATTAGGGCACTATTTTAAAAGAAGGACAAAGAAAAGTGCAAATGAATGACGATAATTTTAAATCAGTTAGTACGAAAGTACTCAGTCCTATTCCAGTAATCATAATCTTGCTTATGCAGAGATACAACTCTGAGCTATAGAACCATTTGATAAATCTTACAAAAAACTTGCTTGCTCTTTACGGTTTAGTATAACCGTTTAAATATTTTTATCGTACCAACTGTTTATGTTATACTACGTCCGATTTGAACTCACCAAATATTCTCACGTCTCGTGACTGGCGGTTACTAAGTTTTTATGCAAACGTGGAAGTCAGAGTTCCTTTGAAATAAGTTTTCTAAGGTAAGAATTGTCGAAGTTTTTAACCTGACCGGCATACTGTCAATAGGAAACTTACGAGAAACTTACTAAACTATGATAATTCAGTTCGATTTTCTCGAAGTTTGGTAAAATATTTTTAGTAAAATAATTTGGAATTCTGTAACATTATTTATCTGTTGTCATAGTTTGATTTCCATGATTATAGTATGTTATATTTGTTTTATAATAGGGAGGTAGGGACAAAACGATAGACACGAGCGGTGATTGTCGTGTATTGGACGCTTTTGAGACATAAATTGTATCTTGTGTGATATATAATTTTGGATTATGTTGGTTGAATAACTGTGTTGAGGGGTATGGTTTTTTAATTATTATTTTAAGGTTTAGTTTTATTTTGTTGTGAAGCTATCTGAAATGTTTTCTTTATTTTTTAGCTTTGGGAAATGCCTTCAAATTAGATGTTCATTATTGAATAATAAATTAACAATTTGTTTATGTGGTAAACATTACCACATATAATAGATTAGATAGGATAAACCAAAATCCTCCTGGCGCCCACATTCATTTAGTTAAGTTAATTATAAGATTTAGTTTAATTTTGTATTTTGCTAGCTTACTTGTTTGAAGAGGTAATTTGTTTTATTTAATTTTAAAACCCATAACAGTTTTAATACCTACCTTTTAAGCCGTATTGACGAATTAAACTTAAACCTACGTTTAGGTGAGTTATATAACCTAACATTAGTTAATTTATATATTATAGTTAATAATTAGAAGCTTAAACAAAAAGTACGCGATCGTCGCACATTTGAAGCCAAAATGAGCCCCTTAGTTGTTACCCAGATTCAAACAAAGTGTTTCATATAACATATATCACAATATATACATACAACAACCGTCACCGAACTTAACTGGTTTCAAAACAATTTTTCAGTTTGAAGTTTGACATATTTGACAGCGTAAGGACAGAACAAAAACCTCAGTACTTGTTTCGTGATTTATTTCCTAATAGGCATCCTTCAGTGTTTAACATACACCATCGATTTTTTTGGTCTAAGGCATACATATAAATATTACTTCTCCGTACGACCAAATGTCAAATGCAGACATACTAAAAGCTCATTCATTAGTGCATATGCGAACCTATAACTTTAGGGATGAGAGTCGAATGCTGAAGCCACGCCTATTACGCCACTAGACCAACACTGTCCAATCTTGTCAAGGTGGCTGTCAATATAAAAGTCAATTTCGAGTACCACAGAGTAATTATTCGTCACAGCGATATCTACAAACTATACAAATAATAAATATTTTCTCATTCCACTTTAATATTGTAGTTGCGTACACGTGAATATCGCGCATATAAACGCGAATGTTCGAATATTTATTAGTGGTCGTACTCAGCGAGATATCCAGTTGACAGATAACATTTTGCATTGTCATTGTAATGTCGTACGTCATCTATTGTCGCGTTTCGTACCTGTAATGCGCTGGACTTATAAAATTACTTACCTTTATTTGTCTTTTGGTCGTATTATTAGAGGTCGACTTATGTAAATATTGATAACATTTTTTATAATCTAACCGTTGTTAGAAAAAACATTACAAACACGCTCATCTATATATATAAAAGAAATACAAACACCATCAATCTTATCCAAAATATCAAGTCAACTTTAAGTTGTAGTCACCAGCAACACTGCCAACTCAGCCAACTAGCATTTTTTAAAGACGTAATGTCTTGGATGTCGCGGATTGGAGGTGGCAGGTTGTTCTAACATTTAGTTGCATTCTATCGAGAACTACTCCGCAAATCGCTCTTCTATGTTTGGACACAATAAGCAGTTTATTTATCCCTAATACGCTTGATTTCGGTCGGCTTCTAGTTCACGATGTCGTAAAACAGCAGAGAGCAGCAAATATGACGTTTTTATAGTCATAGATGTAATTAACGTGATACAGATAAATCAGGCAAGTTCTCTATGTTCTTGTGTTCTGTTACAACGTCGTAGTACATGTTTAATTATTTATTTATTTTATTTATTTATACTTCGTTATATGGTAACATAATTATACAAATAATAAAACAAAAGGTAAGTAGGTTACATAAGTTATTAGGCAACAGGTGGCCTTATCGCTCACAAGCGATTTCTTCCAGGCAACCCTAATATGGAACAATAAAAAAAAGAAACACCTACAAAGGAGGAATTATTATTTTGCCAGTCATAAAATTAATGCCATATTCCTGTTCCAATAGAAATCGTGGAGCAATAAATCATTTGAAATAATTGCATACACAGACAATAATTCTTTATTCCACTGACCAACACGCGCAATGCATTGTCGGTGTATTTAAAAGATTTATTATCTGTCCATGTTCTCTTTTTGAAATTTTAAATTATAGAAGCAAAGTAGTTACGTAGGGTTATTCGAAGAGGTTTTACAGGGATTAAACTTGGTCACATTTTAGTTTGTATTGCTCATGCTATCGTTGATTTGTTTTTTTTAAAATTTAGACTGTAAAAGGGTAGAAGGCTTACCTGATATTAAGTGACCAAGGAGCACTGTCAAACTGTCAGGAGTGCGTTGCCGGACTTTTAAGCCCTTTACATTTTTACATTATTAAAGTAAGACTATAAACCTACTTTAGTTAGTAAAAACTTGCACAATGATAGAGTAGTGAATTAAATATTTCCGATTTCCTAAGGTAACTGATGTAACAAAATAAACACTATTATTTAGTGTACTTACTACTTACTGAGCCACCTAAATTATGTGGTTTAGTGAATAAGGCACATGGAGGTTCAGGTTCGATTACCGGCGAACCGGTTGCTAAACACAGATAAAAAATATATAAACTAAAAGCTAAACACAGGTAATTGGTAGATGACGGAATTTGGAAGAAGCCTATGTCTGAACGTCGTGGTCAGCAAGACAGCGTCTGGAGTGGACTATATGTTTCCAACGGTTTCTAATGACAGTGTACAGTTTTAAGGACGACGAGTCTTTCACTTGATCGGTCTACCTGGTTGGTGAATGGCCATGTGATGCCTAAAATTACTATATATGTATTAAAATAAAGTTTTATTACATTTTAATAAACATCGTATATTTTTTATTCACTGTCATAGTGCGGAAGCAAGCTGGGGTAACTTTACATACATAACGTTAAGCTACCTCATTATATAATTTTAATTAAACGTCCGACGGAGCGGTATGAATAAATTTCGCCTTTTCAACACTTGCCATTTGCATAACGTAATATCTTCACTCTATTCGATACTATTAAAAGCGTTCATCTAAATAATCTGTGATTATCGATTTTAATATAGAAATATCGCTTTAAATATTCTTCTTAAACAATAATCCAGTGGCACTGCAACCTTGGGTCTTGGCAAAGCAACATTTTTCCGACGTCATCGAAATTTCGATTTGTGACATGCGGTTTTTTCGCGATTTTTATTATCGATTTGTGCATAGTCGTGCTTCGACCCTCAAGATGAAGGTCGCTATCTTAAGCCACTAGGCCAAGACTGTTCTAACAATCTAATGGAAATTGTATATTTGGGTTCAATACACAACCTGTATAATAGCATAAAGAGATATTTTAATATAAGGGGTTGAACAACTGGTTGGATCTCCTGACAAGACTTCGACTGTGGCAAATGCAATGATTTTGAAGCCAACACCTAAACAATCCAATCATTCTTCATAATAAAATCTTCTTAAAGTTCTGATGTCGTTGTTTCGAGCGATACCCGTTCCTAAACCAATAATATAGTTGAAATGTATTAAAGTTACTTTTATCGCTACAGAAAGACCAAGTATTTTCCTACATTTTCCATTTGCTTAAATATAATTCGTCCACGTTAATTCCATCCGGTTTGCCCGTTTTAATATACACATGCAAATGAAACTGAGAATACTTAGCAACTTATGCATTAGCATAATCGTGGGATTGTTATACCGTGGTTGTCTAATTGAAATATCTTATCATTTTAAATGGTAAAGTTTGTACCGGATAATGTAACAAAAATTTAAGAATACTTTTTTAATATTGTCAGTGAATTATAGTAATGCATTTGATGGAATTAATAATATTCCATTTTTATTTTGTTTAAGCTTTCACACACGTTAAAGTGAGGAGAATCAGATACTTACGAAAATATCTTATAGAAAGAATATACATTATTGTGTGACAATCACATGAGAACTTAAAAAGGCGCACCGCGAACCAGATCCATAGAGCTTTCTTGTAATAAAAAGAGTAATTTTAAGAGCTTTGAAATTTTTTCTTTATTAAATAAATTTAAAAAACTTAATTTAAAAACCCAACCATAACACTTTTGTGGATTAAGTCGACACCAAATACAATAAAAAGTATTTACATGAACGAGTGATTTAAAGAAATCTTATGTATATTTAAATCATAATTTTTGAATGAAACAAACTTAATAATTTATACATAATTAGGAAGTTTAAAAATAATTCATGGCATTAAACAAATTAAAAATGTTAGGGTCCTGTGGCAGTGTAACTTGCGTATGGCGATACTTATGCGTTGATCGAGACTATTTACCAGGCGCCAACTTAAATATTAACTCCTGTGCAATTGAACCTCACGATGGGCTGTGAGGTTAATAATGTTGTTAAAATTGTTAATAATATCTCTACTCCAAAGGAAACGATATCAAAGTTGGAGGAAAGACTCTGATATTTGAGATGTTTATACTAATGTACTAAACAATCGTGAAATAATAACTTTAAGCTAAAAGACTGTATAATCGTTTTCCGTGATGCCTGTTAAAATTAAAAGCGTATTTTTGAAGGACTTTATAAAGTTTCCAGCTCTTCAATTTAACATTTTAGCTGGATTATGTATAGAAGCTTACTTATTCGTAAAATCCAATGACCGAGCCTTCCTCGTGTGAATTGGATGCATTAGAGGCGATTAAATCGAGTGTAACTAAGCAATAAAATTGGCGCTAACACTCGGAGTGACGTGAAGTGGCGCGGAAAGCGATAAGAGCTATTTATGTGATCGCCACTGGTGGGATTAGTCGGTTTGGGACGCTTTTGTAATGAAACGTTTCACCAAAATTGTGGATAGGTAGAAAAGATGTATGAGAAATGTACATTGCATTTGTCAGGTCAAAATCTATACATCAAGGTAATTTAAAGATACGGACTTCAAAAAAAATAGAACAAAGACTGGACTGATAGAATCCTCGTTTAATACATTTAATTATTTTGGTAAAATAACAATTAGTACAAAAGGAACATTGTTATTTGATACCTTTTTGTCCATTTTTAAACATAATTTATCGATTTACGAGTATGTATGCATGGTCGGTGCACAATACAAATAACAGCGAGTATTTTGTGCAATTAAAATAATGCAACTAAAATAACTTCAGACAATTATCATTTACAACCTTTTTATTTTTATTACATTAATTCACATGACTTTTATATTTTCAGGCGTTACTAATTTATATTGTACGAAAACTCGTAATTAATCGGAAAGGCTCATGTAGACTACATCAGATACTTTACTGTATAACTTCAGATAGCGATAACGAAAACGATTCCAATATCAATAATTATTTTTGTACGCGCAATCCCAATGCTGCGACGTCAGCGCTACGAATACGAAGAGAACTAGCATAAAAAAGGTACGGTTCCAGCTGGAAAAGCTCACTGCAGGGCTACATTTATTCATATATTTGGTCAAAGTATGATAATATATTTTTCGTAAATTTAACTAAGTCACTGAGACCAAACTTTTTGAATTCGATACTTGAATTCCCAAAGAATACAGAGCGATAGAAATTAGAATATAAAGCTGCTGCGAACATTATTATCACCAGAAAATTCTGACCCAAAGCACTACTTTCAAACCGTCATAGCCAGAAATGGATGACCAAATGTCAAGTTACCAATAAAATGACTCTTAAACCGGCATAAATCTCAGATATTAACAATTGAGAAGAGCCGAAGCCATGACTATTGGAGGACTCTTTTCGCCAGATGTTAGACACTGAAGGCAGCCAAGCTATTTTCAGTTATAAATTATGGACATAAAGTCTAAATTAGCGCTAGTACTAAATATTAGAAAAATTAATATTACCTTTAAATTCAATAGACAAGTATATTTTAATATGCATAGGATATCTGGGTTAAATATACTTAATATATCTACTAAATTCTTAAATATAACACGTAGTTTTATTATGTAACGATATTTTACTACATACGTTTCACATATAAAACTTTATTATATACTTATATTATCTAGATATTAATTCACATAATGATCGGTACGGTGATGCACCTTTGGTATGCTGAAACTATACTCCATGGATGCCGAACCACTCGGTTCTGGTGATTGAAGAGTTAGCTGAAGGGCTTTGTAATTAAAAGCATGGGCTCCAATTCCAGCTGTACACTGACTTATGTGCGCAATTCAACTGTATATTTTATAACTGTTTTCTTATCTATATGTACGTAAGTTGTATGCACGAGGCCACTCATTGGGAATAATTTGTATAACTTGTTTTTGTCCATTTGTTTTTTCTTTTATATGGCCATGTTGATACAATTAAAGAAATAAGTGTTCATGATCGTGCTGCCACAAAATCGGCAGATTTTCTGTACTTATGTCTCTTCTTAGAATATTACACCTACTTAAAAAATTCGTACATCATTGCATCGAAGTGTTTGGATGGTATCAAAAGTCAGCAGAAATAAATCAAAACAGCCAGTTTAGAATTACATAACAGTCTTCGTAAACCTATCTTATGCAGCCCTATATTTGGACGAGAAGCAATTTGCGATGCGGTTTTCCCCACAGAGCCTAATTTCAACGCGTTACGCTAGCCGCTGGAGCCTTCCGTTTGTGCAATAATTATCCATTCGCTCAGAACTAAAACAAAGATACATTTAGATTAGTTGAGTTCCATAATTAAATAACAGAAACGTGTGTTAATTAATAGGGCTATTAAAATCGCCGCTTATTTTAATTAGCTCAATCTAAATGTATAAAATATTGTGGGTGATTTGAAAGCAAATATATTACGTTATAAATGGTAAATACAAATTCTTGTTCTGTTCTGTTATTGTGATAATTAATATAGTTTCAGTACGCACTAAAGAAACTCAAATAGAATATAATAAGAACCACCTTTATTTACCATAGGAAATTTGGGTTTAATGTTAAGATTCATAGCGGAAAATGGGCAGGAGGCTCACCAGATGTGAACACTCATTGTTAGAGGCCTGCGAGTGTATTACTGGCCTTTAAAGAATTGGTACGCTCTTTTCTTGAAGGACCCTAAGTGGTATTCGTTATGGCTAAGTAATTTATAAACGTATTGCTTTACGAGATACTTTGAACTTAACTTCTAGATGCCGATTTCAAGCAATTTTATTTACGCACATATTATAAAGACAATCATGACATGTTGATCTGATAACGCCCCCTTTGTTTAACTTTCTTATGACTTACAGGTGGTACATCAGGGATTTAACACCCTAAAAGTCGCACTATAAACCATTAGGCTTCAAGAGTAAACTGTTAATTTTATAATATTAACAGGATATTAGGAAGCTTGAATTGGCAACCCGCTGTGCCATATCGGCTGTTCCCCAGTCTGCCAAATTACGGAATAATCCCTCGAGTGTCAGCATTCTGGCTTCGAAGCCTGATTTACCACGTAAAGGCCACTCTGTGACACAGTAACTTATGTAATGGCTTGTTAAATTTCAGTTCCTGTGGTTTTATTGATGATTCAAAGTTTTTTAAGAATGTAGGGATTGCGTGGAATCTAGTCCTCCTTAGAAAGGACAAATAAATTAGGAGGTATCGATTTAACAATTTATTCTTTAGAAAACTTGTGTATACCATATATATTACATTATGTTTAACTTTATTTCTCATTACAAAAGAAATATATTTTTATGTACAGAAACTTTATATTTACGAACTAGATAGACGTCATCGTCGTCCTTATTTTAGTCTACTAGCTTCATTCTGACTTATAAGTTTATTGCCCTTTTAAATAGGTAAATAAATCTAATATAACCCTAATATTCCTTCAAACAATTTGTAGCTAGATAAGCAAACTCTGGCTGGACGAGTATTGCGTGTAGTTGTGTTTGATTTGTTTAAATGGAAAGCAACTATGGAGAGAGTTATTTTTTACGGAGAAACATTTCAAAAATAGAAAACAAAGAAACCGTCATTATATTTACACTAAGATTAATAATAAGAGGATTTTTTTTAATTCTGGACAGATTTAAAAAAAAAACATCGTTATAAATCTACATATATATATATATCTAAAGGAGCGTAAGTGATTGTAAATAAAAATAACGATTCCTTTCTTATAATCTCCTTTCTAGCTAATTTTATTTTTTATGTTTACCTACCAAATTTTTTATCGAATTATTTTTAGTGTGCCACATAAAGCTTTATATAATTAATATGAATTTTCAGCCTAAGAATTAAAATAATATTTATGTTATTAAAACTAAAGCACGTCAAACGTAAAGTAATGCAATCAATTGCGTGTAAAGTATTTTAATATTATCATAGATTATTTTGATTATTTATCGAACTGTAACAAATATGATAAATTCATATGTTTTGTAAATATATTATGTAAAAATAATGATTTCTTAGGTAGTCCATCTAAAATATGAAATAAGGAACTTTTATTACAAAGTACTTAATTTTGTAGAAGCAAAAAACTAAGTTAAAAATAATAAAATACTTAGAAATTTTTTAATGTTTCATGGTCGCAACTTTGATATCTGGATTAAGTCTCTCTCAATTCGATCACCCATAAATTTTCCAAATTATTATCATAAAAATTGTGTTACCTTGTTAGGAATTGTAACGTCTAGCGAGTATAGACATATTAATTACTTAAATTAATTAGGGCGAACCTTAGCTCGCGTATTACTTCAGAATATTTTTTTTTTGCAAAGATCCTCTAATGGCCTATCAGCCAAACGATGCCGCAGATCTGTGGTGAAGCTAAGCAGCAAGGAAGTGTTATATCCCTTTCCTAAAAAGGTACTTTATTTACCAACCAGGCGACAACTATTCCGGATATCCTCATGATATTTATGAGCGAGTTTGGCCGATACCCGGCGGGACCCGCGTCACTTGTGCTATTCATATTACAGACATATTTGACAATTTTGTAGCAGAATTCTTTCAGCTGTTCTTCTGTACGTTTTCATACAACAATATTGTTTTTGAAAACATTATAACTCTTATTCCAAACTTTTAATACTACTTTTAGTAAAGTCTTAAGGCTTTGACATCGATAGCATAATCTTACTATGCACGCAATCTTTTCAGGTCAAAAGTGACTTATAATATTAAAACTTTATAATATTCAGTGAAAATATTTAAAAAATTCCAAGGAATCAGAAGGTTAAGAATAAATCTCATATACATTTCTCGCTTCATTGAATCAGTCATTAAGTAATCGGGCATTAGACATAATATATGAACAATAATCTCCAAAAAAATTATATGAATCAGCGATAATTAATGAACCTTGAATTGGATGGACTTAGCCCAGATTTTGAAGTATTTGCAACATTAAAAAATAACTTATCTTCGAGCGTTAGAAGTTATACTTCTTTGGCGTAACAAGATAAAAATCTTTTTAAAATTTTATCGTTCGGTTTATAGTAAATATAAGGTATTTAATACATTGAAAGTTTTATTATAACGCATTATTTAGTTAAATAAAGTTTATTTTAATATCACAAAAAAATATTTCTACGTAATTAAAGAAATGGACATTTTGACTATGCTAACTTCAGGGTGTCGGTTTTTTAATGACGTTTTGCGGGTTGTCGGTTTTTTGTGACGATGTGCGCTCGCATCGGAAAATACTCTCATCATTTTTCCCTATCGCACCAAAAAATATTTTTATATATCTTAATACTAATTTTGATACTGATAATAATAATGCATCCTGTTAGCAAGCATAACGATAGTTATTTTAAGTCCCTCGATTACTTGATGCCGAATGAATCATTGCCGGGAATTCACCGGAGCTCCTATAAAAAGGAAAATTAGTCCCTGTTATATTTATTGTGCCCTAGTAGTTCTGTATAACCAGTGCTTTTTTGTTACAAACTTGTAAAAAACTAAAATATTTATTATATATATAATAAAAATGTCACTTACGGGAAATGCTTCAGAAAATGCGGATAAGACGAAAAATTATTTAATAACTGGTACAAAAGAAAATTGTAATAATACCATGACAGCAAATGCATTTGTTAGTGGATACAGAGATACCCCAGACCCCACGAAATTGGGTGCCCCCCATTACTCTGTTGCTGGAGGGAGTCTAACTGTTGAATCGTAAGTACATGTACCATATTTTAAATTATTGCCCCGAATTATATGATAATTGAAGTAATACTTCGTTATCGGCGTTGGAAAAAAGGTACCGTCACATTTTTGCGTTATGTGCCGTCTTTTTCTTGTCCCTACCACGGTTGATTCGAAGAGATTCGAAGCCATTAAATAACAAAAATATATAATAACGATAAACATGGTAGTAAAAAATCTATTACAATTAATGAAATTCTGTAATTATATTAGTAGTAATAAGGTAAAATGAAATAATTGTAATATTTTATTGATGTCTATGGTAATAAAAGCCATCTGTTAAACTTTATCTAATTTTATTTTATTTAAGCAATTTCTGTGAAGTTGCATATAGTAGATCATTTTTTGAAAAATAAGGTCATAAAGAAGCTTCACCTCTTACGTGTGTACTAGTACACGCACACATTTTTTTTTTGATTGGGATTTTTAATACTTGGGGATAGTACTCATGTACTGCAACAAATAACTGTTATCATAAATGAAGTCATAGCCATTTCAAAAACAAATGCAATTGCTCAAAATATTTACTAGGGGTTATTTTTTCCAGACGTGGTCATTCAGCAAGTGTAGTAGCTCAACATATACCCAACTTTGGTGATAGAGTCACTGGTTCAGCAAATTTAAACCTAATTAATTCCGAGAAACACAAATTGGATGCCCATGGTTTTAGCACCCAAACTATACCAAAGGCTCATCCGAATTTCGCAACTCATGGCGCAGGGGTCGATTATACCTATATGTAAGTTAATTAAATTAAATTAAAGTTTAAGGAATTAAATATTATGCTACTATTTGGTCAATATATTCTTGTAGCCTTGTTGTATGTACAAAAAAATATAAACGATTTTAAAACTAATTGTGACTTTCACCAGTATATTACTCGCGTAGTAATCTAAGCGTTCGACCAACCAGGCTCCTGAAGATAATCCACGTTATATGGAAATTATGTTAGATTTTACAACAAACTCCCCGGCGAAATTAGAGAATTATCATTGAATAAATTCAAAACTCTCGTTAAACGTAAATTAATGAATAAAGCTTTTCATAAATTTGACAACTATTTAAATGAGCCTAATCCTTGGGATTCATTTACTCGAGTTCAAACAATTTGTAAGATTTGGCGATTAAAAACAAACATACAATGCCTCACTGTCTTTGGGTGTAATAAGGTGATTCAGAAAGAAGATGATTTAAGAGTTCAGAGACCTAATTATACGATAGTTTCGTCAATACGATAACATCAGTTTTTGACAAATCAAAATTAAATTTGTTTACACGAATATTATATCGAACATGATATGTTCGTGCCTCCATTTAGTTCGGAAATATCTGCACGGAGCAAATACAAAATTTTCACCGTTTTGTAGAACCAGCTGCCCACTGAACTGCCACATAATCGAAGACGTAACCTAATTTCTGTATCTTCAGTTATAAACCAGATAGATAATTAAAAAATAAAAGTGTTCATAAAATTGTGAAAGAAATTTTGAAATAATTGGATTTCGAGTTGATTCTTTACAAACATTAACGAATTTCCTTTTTAAAATTGTATCCGTAGCTCTGTTATTTTAATAACATGACATGTAGGTTTTAGATATTTTTTATTAAATCCAATTTTTTTTGGAATCCACCATCGCAATATTTATTTTAAATACTATTGCCATGACTATTAAACTATTGATCACCATGCCAGAAGTTACAGATCACTACCGTATAATGTTTCCAAAGGGGAAATGATAAGATTTTTAAAAAGAAGGTGTCTTTATAACGTAAGAGAGTAGTTTAATCATCCTTTTTGACAACTGTTATAAATATTAACAGTTCTTATTATTATGACACACAATCTGAATGATATGATAACACGTCAAAGCCACCGAAATATCAGCAGCAAATATATTTTCCTGCTTTGACATTCTCCAAGATGAAAACCCAAGACTTACATAAAAATATAATGGACTGCGCTAAGAGACTGTCATTGTTATATATAAGCTTTGATCTCTTTCAGGAACAAACACGGTGCAAGTGCGTCTGTGACCCATACCCCGATGTTCAACAAGACAGATCACAACCTGGGCGCACACTTTAACCTCCATAAAACACCTAATTCTTCCCTAGACCTCAATGTTGGGGCATCAAAGAGCAAATCTCCCTTTTCAAATGGTAATTGGGACAAACAGGGCTCTTTTATATTCAGAAAAGAGTTTTGATATTATAAATGTATTTAGCACGTACAAGTATAATTTGTGCTTATATTTTTTTTTGTATACAAAGACATTATAAACAACCACTAATTATATTATATTTAACGCATTTTATGTTTAATGTATAACGATTACACATTTTATATAACTTTTTTTATTTATGAGTTATAAAATACCTGCTTGAAAATACAATAGAATATGGTTTTACGCACATTAATTAAATTCAAACATAGAAATTACAACTGAGCAAGAAAAAAAAACACGGACAAACAGTAAAAACTAAAAGTCAAGTCAAAATTCATATAGGTAAAACAAGGTACACTTATGAACGTCAAAAAACGAAATATACATTAAATGCTTCTAATTTTACATTTACTGCCATTTCTCAAATCGAGGGCGTAGAACGGAAGAGAAGAACTGGCAATAAACTCTCCGCCACTCTTTTTAATCGCCATTACACTATGTTCCACATGACATCTTAAGTGATAAATAATCATAAAATAAATTAAAAACAAAGATTTGTCTCAGATTGTCAAAGATCCTTTATCAGCAGGAGGCTTGGTGAAATAGGAGCACGCACTTACATTCTCGTGGGAACAACACGCAAACACATAGTTGAAATAACGGACATAACTAACACGTACCACCCGTTCACGAGTATGAAGAATGGCCATGACGATCCTTGAAATGTAAACTTGGCTACATAAAAAAGCTAAATAGAAACTTAATTCTTAACAGTTAATAAACGGAAAGCAGGAATATTGTTGCCAAATATATCAAATGTAAGAGCCAGGCTTATTTATAGGAGCATTAGATAAGCGAGCTATATATGCGTATAGGAGACTTTTAGTTCTAGTAACTCTAAGAAAGGAAAATTTAGCAATAAGGTCAGAACGTGCATCAAAATAAAGTATTGTATACAAACAGCTAAGAAACCTTACACCCTCCAAGTATCCTCATCATTCTAGTAATATAAACATAGCAATAAATATAAATTGTACTTCTAATTTATACGCACGCAAATCAATTAACCTTTTTGCATGTGTCTTACAATCAATATTTTTTTGCGCGATATGTATTTGATCATATGTCAGTAGCGTGTCCGCGATATACTTAAAACTACTAAACGCCTCCGTCAACGGTCCTTCCGAAAACCGATTATTATATAAACTATATAACCGGAGGGAGGAACTATACAACTATATTAGAAGCAGTGTTGGCCTAGTGCCTTCAGCGTGCGGCTCTCATACTTGAAGTCGGAGGTTCGATCCCCGGCTGTGCACCAATGAAAAACAAATAACAAATAACTCTCTTTCTATGTGCGCTTTTAACAATTGCTCGAACGGT